>NC_041357.1:7738839-7823676 GCF_900634415.1 Cottoperca gobio
GTTTCCTACCGACATTCAACATTTGTTCTTTTTACTATGATCCTTCCCCAACTTTAACCAAGTAGTTCTTTTAGCCCAGTGTGCAATCTGTGATCACACTTTTGACTACACACAGTGCTCGCACACTTGAAACGTTCAATCGAAGAAGGTAGTAAGAAGATGCTTTCCAGCTTGGTATTAAAGGTAAATCCAATTCCCTCTCCTGATATAGACAAAGAAAGAAATATCCTGTTGCTCTTATCTAGACGAGATGTCCTGGGTTTGAATCAGGATCAGGACCTTTGTGTCCTTCTCTCCTCTTTCTTCACCCCAATCATTCCTGTCTTGATTCCCTGCCTGACAAAGGTTGAAAAAAACAATTAAAAATAAACATCTTGAGGTTCACGAAACACTTCAAGCCTACAGCTAGACAAGAACATTGATTATGTTTCCTGGATTATTGTGTTTGTCAAATTTTCACTTTCTAGAATATCATTCAATTTAAAACATTAGTTTATTTATTTATGAACACCATCCTTCTATTAACGTAACCGTATCTATTTAGTATTGTAATCATGATGACAACAGTCTCCTAGCCTTAAGGAAGCAATCATTTTAACCTTTAACCCAACCACAGTTTGGTCACAGCATACAGCAGATTTCAGATTAAGGTTGAGTGAAGGCTGATATGTGTCATTCTAGGACAAACAACATATTTTGTTTAATTTGGAGGACTTGTTGCACACAAACTATGATTAAGCTATGATTAGGTGAGGCAACAAAACACTTGGTTAGAGTTGTAGTTAATAAAACAGCTGAACGTTACTTTAAGGTTTGACATGAATTCAAAGCATCCACAGCTTTACATATGTGATATATAACACATCTAATACTGGTGGAGGTTGTTGGAAGCAGGGACTTTATCAGATGTATCCGAGCGCTGACATTTACATAAGCAATGCTTTGTAATTATCAAGCCAATAATTAGTGTGGAGAAGTACAGGCGAGCCTATAAATAACCCTTTATGTCCAGAATGATTAGCATGTTCCCAAAGAGAGTAATCACCAAAATGTCAAATGTGTCTTTTTTCCTAAAGTTAACTGATAGGAAAGGTATAAAGTCCCCAAAGCATCTAGCCCTACTTAAACCTTTTTAATGTAACAAAAGTGCCACTTTTTAAACTGTAATCTCAACGCAGGAAACATGGAAATGTGCTGACACTCACTTCTGAATTCTGATAATGGAAATACTTACACAGATGTAGCAAGAAGTTCACTCTTCTACTTATGCTTTTAGCTTGTTCCTCTTTCTAAGTGGATCTCTGAAAGGTCATTTTGATGATGAAGAGAGGTTTGATCGCTGAAGGAGAACTGCTCACATGGATTCATCATCATGTTACCTCAGAGAAGGGCAGGGTGGGGATAGACGACTCAGCACATTTCCAACTCATTTATGTAACCAAAAGGTCTGGGTTGCTGGAGAAGATTAGCCAAAATGTACTGATCCATTTCTTTGGGCCAGGACTGAACCAAAGCTCATCCATTTACTGCTATTTTGCTAATATTTTACTGCTCTAAAAGCTAAAAACTACAGCACCAGTGCCATGAAAATGTGTTTTTATTATTTTGGTCTTTTCCTTACATTCCTTCTGATGAATGGTGGCAAAGATCAACGATGAAAACTAACTCAGGCTTTTGTTCAACAATCTGATGATCTGGTGTGTTTTAGTTTCCTTTTCATTTTCATCTTTATTTATGGAAACATCATATTTATTTTTTCATTACATTCAGTAAATGTAAAATTAAAAATAAAACTGGCAGCCATCTTTGGTCCAGCTCACCTTTCGGTCCTCCGGTGCTGTAACACCTTCAAGAGTTCCGACCATCAGCTGCAATCAGGCCAACTCTTTCTTCTTATTCCTTGTAAGAAACTCTTTGAGAAATGTAGCAGTAATTGTATGGTGAGCACTTCTGAACATACATTTACTAATAACATTTGAAGACACATGGCCAAAGTTTGTGTACACCCCGTCCACATACTTTGTGTACTTTGGGTTTTGGCCCTTTAGTTCCCATGAAGGTGAACTTAGTCTTACATGAAATGATGATTGTTTTTTAGTCAACAGTGTACTTCCAACAGTGGGGAAGACCCATTCTTGTTACAACATGACAATGTATCCGTCCACAAAGCCAGGTCCTCATCCCCATCAAATACGTACAGGACCAACTGTAACAAGCCAGACCTCGTCACAGCATCGGTGTTGGACCTGGCTAATGCTCTTGTGTCTGAATGAGAGCTCCCAGGTTTAACATCTGGTGGAAAGCCTGAAACCAGAAAGGGGGGAGGCTACTATAGCAGCACATTGATGTTAATGGTTTTGGAATGAGATGTTCATGTAATGTTTGGGTGTCCATATACTGTGTGCCGTGTGTATGTCAGGTGATGTGGTCACGTGACATTACCAACCACAACACATCTGATAGGACAGCTTTCCTTTTTCCACATACTGCATCTAACGTTAGCTGTGATGCTTTTAATTTCCTTCTGTATTTTATACTGACACATAAAAACAGAAAAGGCTGCTGTCCAACGAGCATCCAAAACTAATTAGAGTTCCTAAATAATTAAATGAGGAGAGAAGCTGTTATTAGAGTTGTTGTAATGACTCACATTAGTCACTGAGGGTTTCTCTCTGTGGAGGTGGACCAACGTCTTTCTTTTTGACAGTCAAACTAGAGTAATGTCTCGTTAGGGAAATTACTTTGGGCCCAAAGGTCAATAGTGGCCAG
This sequence comes from Cottoperca gobio, assembly GCF_900634415.1. Classification (NCBI taxonomy): domain Eukaryota; kingdom Metazoa; phylum Chordata; class Actinopteri; order Perciformes; family Bovichtidae; genus Cottoperca; species Cottoperca gobio. The sequence goes on from NC_041357.1 coordinate 7,741,609, forward strand.
CTCTAATCTCCTGTTGTTCACTGATAACACATCACTCATGTCCGACTGTTTCACCAGGAGCAAAGTGAGAAGAAACACAGAACAAAGAGAAAGAGAAATGCTCGATGCAATATTCAAAATAAAATACGGACCTTAGTTGCAGAATCCAACTGTCATCATTTAAACTAATACATCGATAGTTAAAAAGACATTTTATTATTCAGACTGCAGGAAGTGATGATGAGGGCCGCTCTTCATTGGAGAAATGCTTTTTTTAAATGTCAAGGTTGTGACTGCAATTTTTTTACTTTTGAAAAGAGATTTGTCACTTTGCTTTTTATATACTTGCTGCCGTCACAGTCACAAACATAAAATGACATTAACTGTGGCATTTATCTGACAATTCAAACTGTACATTCTCTTCTTTTTATTCTGAAATCTAACATTATAACATTGACATTATTATTATATTTATAATTATTATAATCCTGAAAAACAAAAGAAGTTAAAGCAGTGGTTATGCTTACAATTAAAACACTGGAAGGTTGTGAGTTCAATACCAGGGCTGCCGCCATCGTGCCCCTGAGCAAGGCACCTATTTCTGTGGAGAAGGTGTCTCAGATTTACACATTGAACCTTTAAGGGCTTGCTTGAATGATGGTCGGGTGTTTGACTGTCTGATATGGTTGGGGAGGGCATTCCAGATGGAAGGTGCAGCAACTGAGAAGGCCCTGTCCCCCCAGGTCCAGATGTTGGTCCTGGTGGTCTTTAGGGTATTTGCATCTCCGAGGCTGAGGCGACGGGAAGGATGTGGTGGGGGAGAAGTTCGGAGAGGTAGGGAGGGACCTGCTTGATTAAGACTTAGTAGGTGGTGAGTAGTATTTAAAGTCAATCCTGTATTTAACCGGGAGCCAGTGGAGGTTCTGGAGGACCGGGGTGATGTGGTTCTGGACGTATAGAAGTTTATTTGTTAGCCATACTTCAGATGAGATGGAATTGTGTTTTTTTTTAACTCATGTTGATATCAATGTCATTACAGAAGCAATGAATTGTAAAACCAAGTGTGAGCTTTCAAGATGGATGAGAACAGAAAGTGGAACATCTGAAGATGTTGAGGATCGTGCAGTGATTGAAAGCTTGAGATTATTTTCTCAATGGATGCTTCTTCCTCAAGTAGCTGATATCTTCAGCAAAGAGAAACTCTGTGCTACCTGCTGAGAAGCTCCATGTTTTATTTCAAACACTGCTCGTGTGATTTCAGAGGAGGAACTAACTGGTGAAATCACCTTCTGAAGTGCTTGATGTGAAAAACCTCCTGGTTCATGAAGGTTTCAGACACTTGTTGTCCACAGTCCTACTGTTTCTTCTGCCTGGTGAGAGTCACCGTCTGTGATTAGAGGGGGAACCAGCAGAACCACCACACAACAGGAGCTAACGCAGGTTTCAGCTGATATTTGTGAAGAAACAGCGCCATCTTCTGGAGGCCACCACAGTGGCACAGCATGGAGTTCTTACTGAAGCCTGATGTCTGCATCACAATATATATTTACATTCAGTTTGGTTTGTTCTTTGTCTGACTGAGTTAGGAAAGCTAGTGAAGCGGAGTTGACTGGCACTTGCTCCATTTAACAAATAAACGTATTAGCATGTTTGCAGGAGGACATTGTGCACCTACAGCACTCGTAGAGGAAGATCAATGGATCCTTCTCCACATTCTAACATCTGATCCCTTCCATTCAAATATGGTACCTTATTGCTAAACAGACACAGAGTGGTAATGAAAGAGAGTTAAATCTAGCTGAGAGCGGAGCAAAGCTCGAGCAAACACGAGATGATGGTACAGAAAGAGGAGAGAATAAATGGTGCATTTGGATATTGGCGGGGAGGAGAAGCGAGGCACCTTATCATGTGTGAAACATCAGTGTGCATGTTGAGAGCATCTTCCCAAATAACACGATCCTATAATGATGAATGTAAACAGAGAGACTCTGACAACGGTATGCTTCAAACACAATGTCCCCATTACTCTGGAGACCCCGCAGACATCTCTATAAACATTGTTCATTGGAACCACGTCGTTGGTAGAACGTGGTTCTAGTGACAGCTGTTTACAACCAGGTCTGGTCCTGAAGCACTGCTCTTCAAAACACATGATACATTTCAAATATATATATATTCCAAAACTGTGAGCATGGCAAATCAAAACATCAGCATGATTGGATACTGATGGTGAAGTAGGAATACAGCGTCTTATTTTGAAAATTTGGTGAAATGACCGTGTGAAGATTAACTTTTGACTTCACTAGCACATGGTAATGAGTCAATTATTTTCTTTAAAGTAATCTAGTCCAGAGGAATGTCATTTAGATTATACAGTGCTGCTGGAGGCTGACACAGATTGTGTTTTCCTTCCCTGCAAGTTATAGGCATCCCAATAAAATGATTTGCGATCTGAGCAGTTCACTTGGGAACCCTCGGATGCATTGCGTCCATCCATAAACACACGCAACCAAAATGGGTTTGCTAAGATCTTAAAATGAAGGCTGCCTTGAGTTACATTTGAATTACATCTCAATCTAATGGATTTCCATTTAGGCCACTGTGTTACCGGAGCCATTCGTATTGAGAATGCAGAACCCAATTACACGTTTTGCCCAGAGATATGCATGATGGATCCTTTTCATAAGCTTCAGAATCTGAAAGGAATCACTGTTAGTTTTTCAGAATGTCTGGAGCAGCAATGGGAACGCAGGAAGGCGACATTTTAACACATTTTACAGTTCAGTGTTTCATGAACTGAGTCTTCTTTTCATGTGAAGAATGTAAATACAGTAAAGTAGTTGATTCCACCTCAACTGTCTCTACAGTATTTATTTGATCTTATATTACTCAAACTGGTTTTACCTACTTTATTCAGTTACCTATAAGCTCCTCATTTGATTGTTTGATATTTGATTTTATAATAGCTTATTTTATTGTTATGCCTTGTGTGAAGCACTTTGTAACGTAAGACTCTTCCTATACAACGTTGTTTGTATTTTACCCTGGATTTTGTCTCTCAGGCCACATAAAGGTTGCACTACCCTCTGATTGGTGGATCTTGTTGTTGGGGCTGTATGCAGCCTGGGGAGAAGATCGGCATTTCTCAGAGCTGTAAAAAGTACTGCCAACTACGATGCATGGGTAAAAACAATGATTTCATTCATATTTTGTTTTACAGGTGACACTTTGTAATTATAATTTGCTTCTTAAAGTTGCTATAATCCAACAGCAATCAAATATTATCAATACATAAAGACGCTGTCAATCAAATGAAATGTGTTTCTGATAATACAGATATGTACACATAACTCCATAACTATGGAAAGCACACTAATCAATTGAATCATGTAAGTGTATCATTAAAATGTATGTTACAACACAGAAACACTTTTTTCTGTGATAAAATACAAAGTAGATGGCAGACAATTTGTTTTTGTCAATTGTGGTTCATTATAAAGGAGGATATTACAATAAGTGTTGACATTACGTGTAAACCATAATCCCCATCTGTCTATAGGATCCATACTGCATTGAATAATTATTTTCACTGGGGAGAAACAATATTTTGTTTCTCTAAGTGTTTTGATGTTGTGCACCGGTGCATCACTAATTAACAAAAGCACAACCTTTTCACAACGTTTGCTAATTGGTATCTCGGTTTAATTAATTATTTCAATGCACTGAACATTATATACAAACAATTAAACTGTTGTAAAACAGCCTTGCTTAGTCCGGTTGAACCAATCCCTCTGGCGTTTACTCCCTTGGTGCGGTTTGTTTGGGTTGGTGTGCACTCTGGTCTGCCTCGAAGGGGGGAACTCGGAATGGTTCATTTCAGGAACCGGACCTTTAGGTGTGAGCGGCCCTAAGTTTAAGTTTAAGTGTATGTACAACATGTCAAATCAGTTGTGCACTGAATGGCAGAAGAAAAAAGAAAGAAATACATTTTCCACAACCCTAATTCTAATGACTTTTCCCCTCATCGCTCAAGTTTTCTCCAAATAACTTCAATCAATATTTCTATATTAATCAGTGGGTCACATGACTGCAGATACTGTGATAGGGGTGACTTATAGTGAGTGTGTCAGCATCAGCTCATTGTTTTGGTTTATTCTCATCAACCTTGTTTCCAGCTGTAGCTGTTTTCACCAAACATCTCTTATAACTCCACAGTTCACGACCTGTTCAGCAGCAGACAGCAGACAGAGACTCGCTGGTGAACATAGTGAAGCACTTAGCAGCTCAAGAGCCAAACATTTGTGTTGGTAGAGAACATAAACAGATCTTAAGAGAGGGAATACTTACATTCCTGACTGTAGATGAATGATAATGTCGCTCTGTAACAGCTGGATATGGAAATAGGTAAGTCTTTGCTAACACATTTTTTATTGAATGGTTCCCAGTAAAAGGGCCGATAAAAAACAATTACGAACCCATTTAATATCGTTGAGATGGCACATACACAAATCTACTCTTCTTCTTTCAGACTAACATACAGTTAGTCTGCATTGTACTGTTCTGTCCAACTTCAACATAGAGCCGTAAAATAGACACATTAAAGACACAGAGACACTCTTGTACAAGAAATAAACATGTCATGAGGTCAGCATTGTTTAACTGATGATATAAAAAGACACTCTGTTATTCAGAGAACAACTGTGTGCGTCTTCTCTCCATGCTGCATGAAGTAAAGAGATTTGATCACACCGAGTCTATCATGAATAATAAATATCTAATTCTTAAGATATTAGCAATTCTCAAAATTTTAGAAGAATTTCTCTGAAATGTGTCAGATCAATTATATTATATGTAATCATTTACACCATAATCATATTTATTCACTAATAAATATCCAATAGGGGAGATGTTCTTATCTTTTTAACCAACTGTTTATACCTCGTCAACCGGCCTGATTATGTTGTTAACATGAGTGTAAAGCTCATTTAGGGATTTACCAAATCAATAACAAGTGTGAGGTAACAGGTTGGAGAGCAACAGCAGTAGCATCAGTCATACAGCTCCATTTCATCAAAGGGTCAAAGGTTAACAGACAAACATTACCTGTGGGCTCACGACATGACTCTCTCTCCATCTGTCTCTCTCTGTCTGTGCCAGTAATTGCTCCGTACATCTCTATGTCTCGTGGGAAACATAAACATGTGCTTTCTGTCTGTAACGGTGTCGCAGGAAACCTCCGATGATCAATAACCAACTAGAAAGTGATCAGGAGAAATGCTTCTGATTCATGAGCCCAGCATTGTTTAATTGGTGTTTAGCTCTGTTTAGCAGAAAGATGCTTTATGTTGCATATATACAGTATATCTCAAAAGTGAGTACACCCTTTAGATTTTTGCAAATATTCTGTTATATCCTTTCAGGGGATAACATTATCCTACTGAAACTTTGATATAACTTAAAGTAGTCAGTGTGCTGCTTGAATAACAGTATAGATTTATTGTCCTTTGAAAATTACTCAGTACACAGCTGTTAATGTCTAAACAGCTGGCAACAAAAGTGAGTACACCCCATAGTGAACATGTCTAAATTGTGCCCAAAGTGTCAATATTTTGTGTGACCACCATTGTTATCTAGCACTGCTTTAACCCTCCTGGGCATGGAATTCACCAGAGCTGCACAGGTTGCTTCTGGAATCTTCTTCCACTCCTCCACGACGACATCACGGAGCGCACGGATGTTGGACACCTTGCACTCCTCCACCTTCCTCTTGAGGATGCCCCACATATGCTCAATTGGGTTTAGGTCTGGAGACATACTTGGCCAGTCCATCACCTTAACCTTCAGCTTCTTCAGCAAGGCCGTTGTCATCTTGGAGGTGTGTTTAGGGTCATTATCATGTTGGAAAACTGCCCTACGGCCCAGTTTCCGAAGAGAGGGGATCATGCTCTGCTGCAGGATGTCACAGTATATATTGGAATTCATGTGTCCCTCAATGAAATGCAGCTCCCCAGACCATGATGCTGCCACCACCATGCTTGACTGTAGGCAAAACACATTTGTCTTGGTACTCCTCACCAGGGTGCCGCCACACACGCCGGACACCATCTGACCCAAACAGGTTTATTTTGGTCTCATCAGACCACAGGACATGGTTCCAGTAACTCATGTTCTTGGATTCATTGTCTTCAGCAAACTGTTTGCGGGCTTTCTTATGCATCGGTTTCAGAAGGGGCTTCTGTCTGGGGCGACGGCCATACAAACCGATTTGATGCAGTGTGCGGCGTATGGTCTGGGCACTGACAGGCTGACATCCCACTTCTGCAACCTCTGCAGCAATGCTGGAAGCACTCGCACGTCTATTTTTGGAAACCAACCTCTGGATATGACGCTGAGCATGTGGACTCAACTTCTTTGGTCGACCCTGGCGAGGCCTGTTCCGAGTGGAACCTGTCCTGGAAAACCGCTGTATGATCTTAGCCACTGTGCTGCAACTCATTTTCATGGTGTTGGCAATCTTCTTATAGCCAAGGCCATCTTTGTGAAGCGCAATAATCCTTTTTTTCAGCCGCTCAGAGAGTTCCTTGCCATGAGGTGCCATGTTGTCCAGCATTCAGAGAGAATTGTGCCCAAAACACCAAATTTAACAGCCCTGCTTATCATTTACACCTGAATCCTTGTAACACTAACGAGTCACATGACACCAGGGCGGGAAAACAACATCATTGGGCACAATTAGGACATGTTCACTATGGGGTGTACTCACTTTTGTTGCCAGCTGTTTAGACATTAACAGCTGTGTACTGAGTAATTTTCAAAGGACAATAGATCTATACTGTTATTCAAGCAGCACACTGACTACTTTAAGTTATATCAAAGTTTCAGTAGGATAATGTTATCCCCTGAAAGGATATAACAGAATATTTGCAAAAATCTAAAGGGTGTACTCACTTTTGAGATATACTGTATATAACATTCAGAAACATTTTTTCTTATTTCTGTTGGCACTAGTTGAGCCAAACTGCACCTGAGTGTAAGTCAAACTTTAAAAAACACTTAATAACTAACTGAAAAGATTGTGGTTTGAGTTCAAATAACTACCTTTGTAATTAAAAGTGAAACTCAATGTTGTGAACACAAAGGTAACAAAATACTGATTTCACATGGGAACATCAGACTCCTGAATGAAAGTGCTGAAAGACCTCCAGCCTTTACGCAGTTTGTCAACCTTTATTCTAAATCACCTGACTTTCTCCTTCGTAAAGTAAAGCGTTGTGCAACAGTAGCACAAACAGTAACAGCAGTGTTATGTAGTCGGGAAGTTACACAATTTCTATTTGAAGTTTGCTAACATTAGCTAACTTCATCCACAAGTCATACACGTTAAAGCAAAGTTGAATTGAATTATTTAATGGTGCACTTTATTGCTTATGAATTAAACTTCTTAGAGGAAGAATTAGTTTGATCTTCGGTCAGAAGTTACATAGTTTCACTTTAATGTGGAACGTGGACACATCTTTTCATGTATTCCAGTTATCTTTTGCAAACATCAGTACCCATATAAAGTCATATGTAATTCCAACACTACTGTCTGCTCGACTGTTTTTACTGCTGCTGTCCCCAGAAGACCAGTGAAGTTTCCATCCACTGTATTTGATTTTACAAATGTAATGTCATTTTAATGAAAGCCATCTTAAGTCTGAATCTAGGAAACCAAATGGAGTCTCCCCTGTTTTTTTTCCCCAGTCTTTTGACTCCACATGCCGACCGGTGGCTCACTTGAGCACTCTGCCTTTAATGTTGCCAGCCTGCTGACAGCAACAATGAGCTCCTGTGTTTGTACAAACGGGGAGCGGAAAGCTCTGTTTAGACAGCGGAGACAGGCTGTTGTTTGTTTCCTCGTTACACTCAGGAAATGTGATCTAGCTGCAAGGATATTGTGACAAAGTGGAGGACAGATGTGAATAAAAGACAGTAAACTAGAAGCCTACATGGAGAACATCAACCACTAACAGCATCGTCCCCTGCATATGTAGGCAGTCTTTAGACCTATAGATCATTCATACATGGTTTATTAGAATTGCACCATATGATTAAGGTATAACATCTGAACTTAATAATTATACGGTGGATGTTTGTTAATCTTAAATGTTTTCATACCCAACACTGTCTGACAAAATGATGTTTATCTCTTGCGTTCATGTTCTGTTTTCTGTTGTTTATATGCTTGTGAGTGTAATGCTTACTTAGTGGAGTATTCCTCTAATACATTTAATTATACTATAAACTGCTATTGTTATAATACATGATTTATAGTTTATATATCAAGCCTTTTATTATATCATTTTTTATACATATTTTATATAATACCTATCAAATTATAGGTCACATTTTCTTTTTCGTAAACTGAAATGCAACAAATCTTTGCACCCAGTAAATAATTATAAATATAACATATATATATATACATATTATTACACACAGATACTGTAACGTATCTGGTATGAGAGCACTGATATTCACATATACACATAAAATCCATTCGGTATTATCAGGAACAGGAAGATTGTCATATACATGGATTGTGCTCGTCAGTGTGTGGAATATGATGACTTATCGAATACGATACCGCACCGCCTTCTTTTCTGCAACAGGCAAAAACTAAAAAAGCTCGAGCCAAGCAGAATTCAACAATGAAGATGCTTTCCATTCACTATTTCTTATTTTTTATTACAGGAGAAATTGCTTCAGGCATTTTAGGAGGGAAACATGACACTGAGGTTTGTCCTTTATCTTGTCACCAAAGCCAGAAGGAGCCAAAGGACCTTTAAACGAGCTCTTCGGTGCTGCATGGCTCTGAGGATTAGGACTTCTGGGGGAAATGTAAAGCACGTATCTGCTGGCTGCAGGACACATGCCGGATCTGCTCAGAATTTTTTAATTATTTGGAATAAGCGTGGCTTTTGTCACAGCTGGATGCTTCGCTTTCATTTGTCAGAGATTGTGGTGAAGTAAAGTGAAAACACTGAATGAACCATGAAAGCTGCGGTGTATTGTGTGCAGCAGTGGGGAGCACAGGCTCTGAGAGAGGCGGGAGTAAAACTTTAAGAAAGGTTGCTTTCTAAAATAATTCAAGCGGCGGTTTTCTTAAGTGCAAAACATTTACATGTAACAGTGTTGTGACAGAAATATTCAGCTCTCATGCTGAGTATTTTGTTTGAACGTTTTGCCTTTTCAAAAGGTAAATTCACGCCGTGTTGTGTTGGACGTATAAGCGTGTTTCACTTGGGTCCAGCTCGAGCAAGATTTAAGAAGTCAGACAAAAGTCACTGCAAGTGGTTGTGTGACAGAAACTGCACTTCCCCCTTTTTATTGGAGAAAATAACCTGCTTTCATTTTTGACCTCCCACTAAATATCAATGACTATGACATCAAAACATTTTAATTTAAAAGCTACACCAATCAATACTTTTCATATTAACAATACATCTAGTTACTATGTGCAATGTTTGGGGTCACTCCGAGTCATGAAGCCACAGAGAATTGTCACCATCTTTGCAACTTTTTATAAAACATCTTTTGGCTCATTCATTGTTTTACGACACACTAGCTGTTTGGTTTAGTCTCAAACTCATTTCCAGCTGTGACAGACAGCTGTTTCTTTTTAGCAAACAGGCTCAGATAAAGCTCTGATAGTAGGCACCAAACAGCAGACAGACAAAGTTAGTGTAACAATCACTGACACAGATCAGGCAACAACTCAAAAGCATGAATCTTAAACAATCACTGTGGGTTTCAAAGTCCACAAAGGTTTATTCCAGTAAACAGGCTCAAAACCAGAAGATCAATTACAGAAGGCAAACCTAACCAACAGGGATCAGGCAGGTCCAGAAACAGACAGAGGTTCAGATCAGGATCAGGAATCCGGTCTAGAAGGCTGGAGAGCTGAGCAGAAAAACAGGCCGGTATGTACAGGCGTACTGCAAAAACCTTGACGTTCAGCGTATCTGTGGTTTGCAGAAACAGACAATGGCAACATGTTTTCCTGGTGACTGGGCTGGTAAACGGAGTGAGGCAGACCAGGTAAGGGAAAGGGGCTCCTGGAAGGCAGGAGGGAGTGGCAGGTTCTGAAATTACTTGAGAATAAGTAAAGAGGAAAAGCAAGTGTGGAGGCTGAATGATTGAACACTGGACACAGTCTACTATCCATGCAATTATTTCATTCACAAGTTTAGACCCGATGTTTCCCCTTTATGTTCCGTCTGTAAAAAAGAGGTTGAGTCCTTTTTTCTCTCTTATTATAACCCTGCACTCCTTCCAGTAACTTTCACACTCAAATGTCCGTATTAATCTGGGAGACTCTAAATGTTTTGGTCTCTATTACAGTGTGGTCTTATTTTTCAATGTAGAGTCTAACAACAATGAAGCTGATCATTTTCTAAAATGACAATTTTTTAAAGCTCATCTCTTGAGAGACATTTCCCTTTTTTTTGCAACATGGATTATTCACTTTTTTAAGATGAGTTTGTCTGTTTTTGCTGCTGTTTTTCTCCCCAGTACTATGTTGTATTGTAATGTTTGATGTGTTGTAATATTACTGTGTTGTTAATAAAGTCTGGAGAAATACAAAGAATGAATACTGGGAGGATTCATGACAGCAAGAGACCAGCTTTACTAAACAAAGTAAAGCACTTAGCAACTAAAAATATATTTTTCTCAGGAGACAACAGAGCTAAAAGAGAGAGAAAATTGGACTTACATTCATCAGGTGGATCCAAACACGACTCCAAATGAACGATCATGTTGCTCTGTAACTGCTGGATGTGTAAACATACATTCAGTGCTGTGAGTCAGACTCAATTGCCATTTTGCTTTTGTTTGGTTTTACTATTTAAATCTTTGAAAAGAATCTGAGATTTGCGATCCAGAGGTCTGGAACTTGGCTAGAACAGCAGCCTGCTGAGGTAAATGAAGCAACGGTGCAGAAAAGTAATGGCTTTCCTCAAAGATCCTCATACTAAATGTTATTGCGCAGTAAAAATCATCAAAATCAGATGAATGAAATGTGGAGTTTTGTGTTTCCAGGCCCATCGCTGCTTATTGATGCAGTTTCCAACTCTCTCAATTGTCTCAGTTCCTTCATCTGAATGAGCCACAGAATGTTTGTCCTCAGCTAGATTATAATTAAGAAGCTCATAGATGCCTTTAGATGCACCAAAGGCTGATGTGGGATGAGCCATGTATGTCAGTGCTGGACAGCTTCCATGAAGATACAGTCAGTGCAGAGTACTTTCAGGCTGGTTGTAATCCCATTAGCCTCGATGGACACTCATTTAGAACATTTACTCAAGTACTTAAGTACAATTTTGAGGTACTTTTACTTTACTTGAGTATTTATATTTCCTGCTATTACTCAACTACAATTCAGAGGCAATTATTGTACTTTGTACGGCATTAAATGTATGATCATTTTAGCTACTTTGAAGATTCAGATTAATAATACAAAATATGATCAATAAATAATGTATTATTATAGGTGAAGATAAAATTTATTGATCCTGAAATTCACAAGCTACCCATCAGTATATATAGCTGCAACATTAAAGACATGAACACATTAATGCATCAATAATTCTAATCCCATAACATCACATATATGTTATTCTGAATGTTGTACAGGATGAGTGATTTTACTTTTTAGACATTAAGTATATTCGGATGCTAACTTTAACTTCTACTTTCTACACTGTGGTATTACTACTTTTACTTAAGTAGCCAGTTTATAAACATTTCATTCAGAAATGATCATTCATGTGCTCATAAAACACAAACTAAACTAAACAGAACTTCCTAATGTTGTAACGTGTAAGTGATAGCAGCAGCTGTTCTGACCGAACAGTCATCTGAGGCAGGAGACTCTGTGTGAAGAAGAAACCTGATTATTTCTGAATGGCAGACGTGTGCAGGAGCGCTGACAGACTCCAGTCACTTTGAAAAGCTCTCATTTGCACAGTGCTGTCATTCCAGCTGAGTACACTTCATGTCAAGGGGACCGTCAAACACCTTTGCATGTAGTCAAAGCGTTCATGTTGACGCGTCTCTTTTCCAACGTGAAAACAGCAGTTTCACTCATGAACTGTGTGTTTGAACTTCAAATTGCATTTTAACTAATTAAATATTGATGATGGTGGAAATGTAAATGTTGAGTATCGACAAATATCTGTTGAAAGTGGCTCGTGTCCTGAAATCATATTTGCTTTGTAATAAAACATTTATCACGTTATTTCTTTTCTTATTATTTTATTCAAATATTGTTACGAAAGGATCCCAGAAATTAGAAATGTCCCCCTGTCAGGGATCATTAAAATGTATATCTTATCCCTCCAAAACCGACAGCCAAAAGCCCCTAACATGGACAAGAAGTTACACTAACATTTCAGGATTGATTTATGTTAATATACAGCTGCTGTATTGTAATGTATTATTGTAATTACAACTAGTTTCATGCCTGAAATGTAACATAAATACAGAAACATGGAGCAAGAACTCATACGATTAAACTTTGAGTAAGTAATACCAAAAAGACATGTTGATAAATGTGTTTATTGAACATGAAACATTTACATGCGACAGTAAATTATCAGTCAGCAATACAAATCCATGCTTATCCTCAGGCTGCCAAAACAACAGCGATGCATAACGGATATAAATGATGATATCAGAGCCCGACAATAAGAAGAGGTTTGTGTCAGTCGATGGGAGCTTGCTGAGGTTTCAAAGGATGTTTGGTCCTGCAGAAGTGCTGTGTTTGTGAAAAGGAGCTTCAGATGCACTTGAGCAGGTAGGAGTTGCAGTTGGCTCCTCGGCCGCAGTCACAGAGCTTCCCGATGCGAGGCCCGAACTTCATCGCACACCGGTCACCCATCCCGCACTGAGGCAAGGGGGGAGCAAGAGAGGTTACTCACAAACATTCAAATACATTGCAATCCAATGATGTTTAGTAACATCATCACTGGCAGGAAGGGAACATTAATATTAATAGTAATGTATATCTCCAGACCTTTCCATTCATTCATTTTGATTTGATTAATTTGTTCCATTTTCAGTTCCATTTTCATTCTTCTGACTTATTTGACACAAGACAATGAGGGTGACATGTTAATCATCCCAGCAGTGTTCAGTGAAACAATTCAATCCTTTTCATTAGCTGGTTCTGTCTTATTTCAGCAGGATTGAAGCTTTTCAGTTCCTCTCTTTCAGCTAATTGGAGTTGGACAGCGATCTTGATTAGTCTGTAAAAGACTTGTGTCTGTGTTTTCTTGTTATCTTTTAATTACTGGTTTAATTAAACAGCAGTGGAGTGATGTACACAATATACAGGAATGCATTCAACTAATCATTAATGGATACTATGCTTTTCATTACAGGGAATAATGTAGAGGTGCATTCCATGAATAAAGTGAAGTTACCAGTGGGATGCTTCCTCTTTTCTCAGTGGAAGAAATCCGGTTATGCACCCTGCCCAGCAGAGCCTCCATTGCTTCGATCTGCTCAGCAGAGATCGGATCACAAAAACAAAAAACAAGGAGAATGTGTTGAATCAGTGCTTGTTAAGCTCTTACACTCTTAAATATCCCCTAATGTTTTCAGTTAGGGTTCTTTGAATTATTATTTTCCCCCACACTATATGGCAGTATCACATATTCTGTGTCTGTCATTCTTCATTGAAGCTTTATGACACTTTTAAACCCAAGATGCCATACCTTTTATTCAATCAAATTGAAACCTTCTAGATGTCTTTTACATTTTACACACATTTCCCAAATTTCTGTGGGTGTGAACATAGATTGGCTGCACAGCACAGCACGTTTTAGCAGAGTTTAAGAGGTTAATTAGTGTTGAAAATCAGGTGAGAAAATGTAACTCTGACTTTCATTTAACAATTATGACAAAATATTAAGAATATTTTCAGAATAAGTCCACATTCATCATTATTTTAAAGACCAAACTAAACCAAAGTACATGCACAAGTTGGTTGTGTAATAAACACACATTTTAGAAATGATTTGAAATGTGTTTCCTCTTAGGCTGAACTAAATAAGAGAGACACTTGTTTATGTACACTTGTACACACACAACACTTATTGTCATATCATAATCTCTTGACCCACGATACTGACATTCCTCCATAAACACGTGTGGAGCATCTTCAGATACTGACCAGGTCTTTGTCTGCAGCTGGCTCGGGTTTGTCCACTCCAAAGTCCTCTGCGGAGACTTCTTGGGACGCCTGGCCGTGACACATGACCGACAGCAGGCCGACAAACAGCAGTCCGCGGAGCATCCCGGAGCTATCCATGGTGCTGGTCCGGTGGTGGAGGAGGAGGAGGGCGGAGGTCCCGGCGGGAGGCAGCAGAGCAGGAGTGGAGGAGCAGAGGGTCGTAGCTGGTCCACAGGAGATCTTCCTCCACCCACCGGACCTGCTCCTCTTTATATTGACTCGTATAGCCCCGCCCGAGAGGCCACTGCAGGAGAGCCTTGGCTGCGGGCACATAAATCCGACAACGCTCAGTTTCCTGAATTGTATTTGAAGTTAGAATATATGAATACATCAAGTGGAAACTCGCCACGTTTTAATCAAAAGAAAGTACAAAAATAAAGTCTGCATGAGACTCAGCTCTCCTGAAAAAGTATGAAGGGTCACATTAGGAAATATTTGAATTCCATATCAAACACAGCAGCTACCTGGTCACGTGATATTTTGTCAGGTAAATTAAGTGACGGCTTTAAAGCCATTTTGTGAAATTGATGAGTCCTTATAATACCCCTGAAACAGCACAAAAACTCATCCCATTAAAAACACCGTAATCATTGTTAACGAGTAAATCAATGGTATCTTAAGGTAGAAAATTAAAGGATTCAGTATCACAGTGAAATCTGCCCAGCTTTCTTTTCACATCAGGAAACATTTAACCTTTATCAACCCAGGACAGATGCTTCAGACTACACACAGCTGAACTGACCATGGTACACAACATTTACAATTAATTCCAGTTGTAAAAACTTGTGTACTTGTAATGTAAGACCACAATAAACACAAACTTACTGTGGATTTTTATTAATTCTTTACTTTATTTGAATGTTATTGTCAGCAACCTAACATAAAACACTGTTAAACAGTCCTTAGCAGAGGTCCACCGGTCCACCTATCCAAGCATTCAGACAGTCAAGTAACTGGAGTCCATCTTTGGAGACAAATAAAAATGTATTTGCAGTTTTGCTGTCTGATTTTCCATCGTATAGACTTGTTTCAGTCTCGGAGTCCATTGCGTTTGTGTCGGTGAAACCTCCAATTTACAGTAATCATGTTTCTAGCAATCAGTAGAAATATGCGTAGGACCTGTTTCACCAAGTAAAACCACCACAGGATCCACTGGGTTACAACAGTTCCTTATTTTTTCAATCTCCTCTCTTAAATCTTTCCAGAATCCCCGTAGTACTGGACAGTGTCAGAACATATGTGAAGGATCTCCAGTCCTCCCACATTTCCTCCAACATAAAGCTGCTGACAATGAACCTTCATTAAACATTGAAACTAGTCCTGACAAATCTCATTTTTTAGTTTAAAACTAATTCTTGCCATAAATGACTGTTAATACCTTTGTGGCGGGCTGCTCATACATACTGTATATATCCTCCCTGTCCTCAATAATTATATTTAATTCTACCCCCCATTTCTCTTTAACATGGAGGGTTCTGCCATGTCAGCTGTTAACGATCTGTAAATGTGGGATGTATGGTTTTTACTTTGCAAGTGTTTTTTCTATACCCTTGATGAAATGATGTTCAATACTTGTTGGGTCTCTTTAAATCTGTTTCCACTTTTTTAATGTAGTGCCTAATTTGTAGGGACCAGAACAGGTCATTTGGGACTAATATGGTCCCGCAAGTTATTTATCAGACCTTTTATTGCCCTGTGTCCCTTGTGATCCTCGGATGCGTCATTCCTTGTTGTTCCCAGATCCAGGTCCTTACACACAGTGATGGAGCCTGTGCAGTCCGGGCTCCCAGAGACTGCAGAGCGCTGCCTGAGGAGATCCGGGCTACAAACTATGACTCATCTTTTAAACCACTTTTAAAAAAACACTTTATTAGAAGCGCTTTTCTGTGATTTTATTTGTGTTTTTATGAATTATTAGTTTTACTCTCTTTGTGTTTTTAAGTGTTTAGTTTTTGACTTTCAGTTCATTTATTTCTCTGTGTGTTTTAAATGTTTTCAGTTTTTATTGTAAAGCACTTTGTAACTGTGTTTTGAAAGGTGCTTATAAATAAAGTCTATTTATCCACTTGTCCATATTTGTCTTCATGATATATTTATTTTACATGTTTACTTAATTATATTTCTATTTTTAAATATATATATATATTGTAGACTGCTAGTGTTTTATTTAAATATATCAAGTTTATATACCTATAAAATATCTACCAACTGTTGTGCATGTTGGCTAATCGGATTTGTTTTGGCTCTGCCGTTGACACCAAATTAAAATAGTATTTATTGGTATAACTATAGGTTGTAGCAGGTTTTACAATTTTGACTACACAATCGTAACTCAAGGTCTACGGACTCTCTGTCTCTGGAGCTTTGATCAAACTGTTTGGAAAATAAAGAATGAACTTCAGAACCAAACAAATCAAATTGAACGTATGCCTGGTAAGATAGCGATAAAGAACAATTGAATGTAAATGTGATAAGACATCAATTGATGAAGATGTGATGTGAAGACATTTTACAACCAGGGTCTGTAAGAAACTAAACTTCCTATTTATTATTAATAAAACCTACTTATGCACTCAAAGTGACATTGTGTTGCACTTTGTCTGCTTCTCATTCTTGCAGATGAAGTTGTCAAAGTCACATATTTATCTTTTAATAATTAATTTGGTGGTTTTCATTTGTTTCTCTTTAAAACAATGTTCTGATTGTTGATTTGGATGGCAGGCTTTCTCCACTAGATGTTGAACTTAAAAAGATATATACTTTTAATGAAATGTAATACATTTCAAATAATCATGCAGATTATTTTTCATACACAGCTTTAGTATGCTTGGAAAAATAACCATAAATCCTGAACACTAATGCACCTTTCAACAACACTTTTATGTTTCACTGTGAACTGTTTAGGATCCCACTTAGCGGCCCCTAAAAGGTCCTCGGACCACAGCTTGGAACCCTGCGCTGCCTCCTGCCTACAGTGGACAGCAGGAGTCGCTGCGTCAGCACTTTGGCCGCCTGGAGGCTGCTGAGCTCTGTTTCCTGAAACGCATACTTCAGGATTAGGAAGAACACACCCAGTGACATCAGTGAAGTTTGAAGAAGAAAAAAGTCTCCACTCAAACTGTGCAGAGGAGGAACAAGAGGGCCGAAAGGTCCTTCCCGGTTTTCTGTCAGTGTTGACTGTTTTGTTTTGTTTTTAGCTCCGCAGAGTTTGGGAACCAAACTGTCCTAACTGTGCGTAAACTTTTTTTTTTAACTGAAGTGAACCGTTGAGCGCAGAGAGTCGCGAGGAGGATGTCAACTTCTGACGAGGCAGACGGGCTCCGGCCGAGATATGGCTGTAAGTTCAGACTTTTTTCACCTTGAGATGCTAGGCAGGCAGGCCGGCTCCCCCTCGCTCTGCAGGGGGAGAAGCAGCTCCGGATCGCCGCTCTGCTTCATGCAAACGCTCCCAAAGATTTCAGATCGGGGTTTTATTTCTGACAGCATGGCTACAGCTTAATTATGACTTCCGCGTTTTTATAATAATGCATTGCAGAGTGGAGAGGGAAGGAGGCCTGCTTTTAGAGTTTACACAACTTTTTCCTCTTACACGTTAATTTTACAGTCTCGTACTCATTATTCAAAATAGGGCAGATTATTCCAAATGTAGAAGTTTTGTGTTTAAGTTCTTCATAGACATGAATTTACCCAATAACCACCGCCCATGACTTTAAAAAAAAATTAATTTCTAAATAATTTGCAAGCAAAGTTTGAAATGTGTGAATTAGTCCTCCATATTTAATTTTGATTACAAAATAAAACGTCATACTCCTTTTATCCATCATATATATATATATATATATATATATATATATATATATATATATATATATATATATATATATATATATATATATATATAAACATAATTTAACATAAAGTAGTTTTCTTAGCTGGCATGTGCCAATATTACATTCAGTTGTAAGACTAACTTAGAAGCTGGTGCTGAAGAGGTGATTTATTAAGTTTTCGTCTCCGTGTTTGTTGAAATCAGGATTTACCTGTTGTTGATGTTGCCTGTGATCCCACACAGGCTGAGCTGTCCCACCTCAGATGTGACAGGATGGTAAAATGGGGCCTCTTTGTATTGCGCTCTCCTGTCCCCCATCCCCCTCTACATAATTTGGGAAAAAACTTCTTTGGGAAACATTTCTCTACAGGCGGAATCACGGCTCCACTCTGTGTAATCTCACGGGAATCGACCCATAAACTCCCCTGCATTGTTTTTTGTTTTCGGTGTATGAATAAGCATGCCATTTACAGACAAAGGCATGCCCTCATCATATAGTCCGACAGCCACATTGAGCTCATGTGTTAACAGGCTCCACAGATGACTAATGAATGAGGCTGGCTTCCTTTGTAAAACACTTCAGTATATAGGAGAGGCCTGGGAGCTGGATGGAAACTTTCTCCTGTTTATGGAACCAGGGAAAAGTTAATAAACAGCTAAAAGAATAAAACCACATTCATCAATTATTCTTTCTGCTATTTTGGTGTAACTTCTTTAAAGGATCCAGAGTGTTCTTGTGATATTGCTTTATGTTTTTGCCTCTGTTTGAAAGTGCCACTTTGTGTATTTGTTTGTGCTCCAGCGGTTCTGGATGGCGTGGAGCGACTCACAGCGGAGGAGATGGATGAGCGGAGGCAGCAGAACATGGCCTATGAGTACCTGTGTCACCTGGAGGAAGCCAAAAGGTAAGAGTGGGAAGACTGTTGACCTCTGCAGGCAGCTCCATCAGAGGGGAGGACACTGGCTCTGATGTCACAGATTGTCTCTCACACTGGGGATCAGCATTCATTCATTTCCAAAGACTGATATAGTGTAGGAAGTAATATGGAGCTGCAAACTACTATTATCTGCATTATCGGTAGATCTGCAGATTAATTTCTCCATTAAAATCCCACAAAATGTCATATCATGTATTTCTAAAAGCCAAAGAGAAGTCTTCAAATTGCTTCTTTTCTCTGACCAACTGTCCCAAACCCAAAACTAATCAGTTTTACTATAAAGAAAGACAAAGAAAAGATGGAAATACTCAACAATTGAGAAGCTGTTTTTATGATTTTCCATGAAAAACGACTTATTGTCTGTCGCTGAATGAATGGATCGCATCAATTCCAGCTGTCCTGCAGTTTTGTTAATGGATGGTAACTGAACTCTGGTTTCACAGTGGACAGTGGTTTGTTTGACCTCCACTCACTCACTGAGTGATTCTCCTGTTAATAGAGCTGGGTATCAAAACCCCATTCTTTCTTAATGTTTACTTTGATCTGTTAGTTTCTGATCTAAATGAAATTGTGGCCGATTTTAGATGCGAATGCACTAATCTAGTACACAGGATTGGTATCGGCACCAATACTGACCTTCGTGAGGAGAACAAGTGTCGTTCATGACGTGACCGATTCACATTAAAAACAGTTTCCTTGTCAATGTCATTATACAATTCAGTGTTTCTTCAGTTACATACATCTGTTTATAGTGCCACAGTAACTCGTGTTACCTTGCACACATGGAAGTATATAGATTTTGTATTTGGTATTAAGTGAGTACTGGTATCAGAAAGGTTCTCTGTATGAGCAGAGGTATCGTTATGAGTCTTAAATCTGACTGAAAGTCTGGGATTCAGTCCATCCAGATTTATTAAGCAGTTCAGTGCAGCAGCCGTCAGTGTGATTACTTAATCCCCACTCACGCTTTAGCTACAGTTGGTTGGTAGGCAGCTTGTTTTGGTACCGACTGTAACACAAAGAATCAAAACATGTTAAGTGTTGAAAGTTGACATTGAACACATCAATCACATAATCTCCGTTACTTAATCTGTGATACATTAAATCATCTTTTTGCCCGTTTTTAGAATCTCCCATTTGAGGTGTGTGTGTGTGTGTGTGTGTGTGTGTGTGTGTGTGTGTGTGTGTGTGTGTGTGTGTGTGTGTGTGTGTGTGTGTGTGTGTGTGTGTGTGTGGCTCAGTAGTCGACCCTGCTGCAGGTTTGCTGATTCAAAAGAGGAAGAATTGTGCGAGACAGGAAGTGACTCAGTCCCTGTTGATTTTAGTATTTCCTACTGTTTCCACAGAAACCCACAGTTCTCATAGCAACAGGTTCCGGTGTGAGGGCTAGAGTCCGTGCTGCTGCTTTTTTTTATGTGGTTGTATGACTGTTTGCTGACCTGCTCTGTTGTTATTGTCCACATGTGATGTTCAGTCACTTCCTGGAGACACTTTGGTTTTGTGTGTTTCCACTTGAAACGTCTACCTCAGTTTGTGCTCTCATTAATTCCCCTAATGTTCCTCAATTTATATGTGTGTCAATCAGAAGACTTCTTACCAAAATAAGAGCAACCAAGTATATTCTTTTCCAGTTAACAAAAAGATGGCCTCAGTCTAAACTTCACATGTCTTGTAGCTGCAGTCTGGTCACTGTTTGTGTTGGAATATCACGCATGAAATTACACTAACTGTAGAGCACGATTCCAGTATCCAGGTTTTTAATCTCCTCCTAGGTTCTTCATGTTCATGACCCTGCTTCTCCTTCCTAAACCCACCGACTCACCGGTGTCACAGGGTTGTGACAGGGATTCCCCCAAGAAATGTGCATGTCAGGGTGAGATTGTTCAGAGGATCGGTGCATAGGGTTTGTTTGTTGACCAAACGTCTTTTATTCAACCCCGTGTGATGGACCACGTTTAGTAGGAGTTTACCTAGCTGAAGGAATGTGTTTTGAATTATGTTTGATTGAATGTGTTATTAGTAGTGCTGTATATTTGAGACAGAAGATGAGCCATAGTATGCTACTGCTTGTTTAGGTTCTTAATAGTATCCCTCAGTGTGCTCCTACTTAAAGCATGCTAGTGGTTTGTAGCCATGCACACCTTTTTTTCTTTCTCACATGAATTTTCAGCTGCTAATGTTATTGATTCAGGATTTGTTTCCAAGGGCCCTGAATGATCTGTTATCAAGCCATGTGTGCCAACAGCTGGCATTTTGAATTTGCTTAAGCACACATTTAAAATGGGTCAAACCTGAAAAATGAGTTTTTCTTGTACTATATTTAGTCGTTGGACACATGGGTAATACAGTTTTTATTATAAAATATTTGTGGAAAAAGCAGTAGTCCCATGTGCCCAAAG
The DNA here is from genome assembly GCF_900634415.1 of Cottoperca gobio. NCBI lineage: Eukaryota > Metazoa > Chordata > Actinopteri > Perciformes > Bovichtidae > Cottoperca > Cottoperca gobio. Next base: position 7,763,032 of record NC_041357.1, read on the forward strand.
ACTAAAGATAGTATGATAAGAAAATGGAAAAGAGGATATGCACACAAATGCAGTGTAAAGAAAATCCATATGGAGAACATTTAATAAACACAATGTTAGTGTTTCTCCTCATTTCTTTAGAAATCCTGACTAAAAGTGTAAAGATGTAGGCAAATGTTACATACTACCAACAAGATTTCAACACTTTAGACCAATCAGAACAAATGTTACATGTTTCCTTATCGTGCAGTACTTAATATAGCCAGCAAGGTTGTAGCCAACTGCACAGAACCCGAGATATTCAGCATTGATCAGCAAACTACTCTTAAAATCTCTAAAAGGCGATCAAGTGAATTACTCGCTGGTGTTGCTGCTGCACCTCCTCACTGTGAGCCTCCCGATTGGCCGATGAGATGTCTGTTGTTTTCCTCGGGCAGAGTTGCAGTTAGGCCGAGCTCCATGTGGGGAACACCTGAGGCTGCAGGGGAACACTACGGGGGAGGAATGCTGGGAGTGTGTGTCAATGCTGAGTGGTATGATGGGAATGCCTCTGACAGGTGCACAGCAGGGTGTGAGCGCGTACCTGTGTGCTCGTTGTGGCTCTTTAACACTACTACTGTCAGGTGTGTATTTGAGCGTAGAAGGTCTGTATGGATTTGGGTACAGCCTGAACTTGCACTCTCTCTCAGCAGAGAGATGCAAACTATGTGTTATCGTTCTTATTTTCATGTTCCCATCAAATGCAGTGTGAGGCTGACGCGACCTGCTGTGCACGTAATCACGCCATATTTGAATGCTCGGTGACCTGTTCATCTCTTTTGGCTTTTCAAATATGTTGTAATGTTGTGTGCTTGATGTTGCTTGCTGAGGTCTTTGCTAGCGCTGCGACCACGACTAGTTTCTCTATCGATTAATCTGTTCATTGTTTACTTGTTAATTTGTCTATATGTCTTTGAATTGCTGGTTTTATTTGATCAACAGTCAAACCACAAAGATTCTTTGGACAGCTGGCACTTCTTTCAACAAACTGGCCTTCTTTCTCTGTATACCCGAATGTCTTACTTTCCTCCTTTCACTCTTTCGCTGGCTGCTTCAGTCTCTGAGAATGCCGTTGGACATGTTTTGTTTTCAGTGTGAAACTTGTGTTTATTGCTCCGTGCAATGTGCGAACTGCACATTCCCTCCTCATCACTTCAGTGCACAACAAACCGTTTCAGGCAGTTTCACCATGTTCACTGATGCTAAATGACACGTACAAGAAAGCTTGAAGTCAGGATGTCACATGTCTCTTCTTCGTTTCCTGTCACCTTGCGCCGTGCAGTGAAGCAAAGCTGGTAGTAACTCACTTGGTTAATTACGTAGTTTTTTGGGGGGTGGCTGAAAGACTTTTGGATACCACAGGTGAAACAGATTCCTCCCAGAATCTCTGACAGCAGAGTGAAAGTGAACAGGAGGGTTTGATTCGTCTTTAGGGGAGGGGAGGGGAGAGTAATTGTACAGTGGCATTAGAGATGTTTATCTGTTGTATATGAGCAGAGCCCCAGTGTTACCTGTTGTAAAGGTCCATTAGATTTTGTGGAGTCACTTCCTGGTTCAAATTTCCTCCAGTACCATTCTGTGCTGTTGTGGAGGATTGCAGATATTTTGGGTGTGCTTGTTTACAACCAGAATCTCAGCAATTACCATGATAATGAACTCTCTGCATGAATTAACATTTTGTCAAAACTGACTGGAAGGACCACAACTTTGAATATTAGACGAGCATACATGCATGAAACGATCTCGACAATATTATTCAAAGATTTCATTCACCCCTCTAGATCAATTCACTAAAAGTGCCCTGACCTTAGATTTAAATATGCTTTAAGCCAAACATGATGTTAGTTTTATTATCTTGCTATTTTTTACAGTTGTATTAGAGTCGAATAAAACTTTATTGCCCACCAGATTGTAAAATTGTCTTTACAGTAGGTCACCAAGACATAAAAGCAGCATGAGAACATGTACAAACAAGTATAAAGTCCACTACAAATAACATATTTAATAATTAATTGACACAAAAAAAAAAAGAAAGGACCACAATCATTAAAGTATCAGCAGTAGAATTCTTCAGACCGATTCTGAGCTGCTTTCTATATCTGATGGACTTTAACATGAGAATATTGACCTAGAAACGTTTCCCAGTGTGTTTGTGTTGTTGTGCTTTCCCTCCTTCTCTGCCCACAGCAGTGATTCTGTAGGAGTCCTTGTTTAGACAGTGCTGAACAATGTGACGTCCTGTAATGACTTTAGAGGGAGGGCAGCAGGATTTACTCCAGTGCAAGTATCAGCTTGCTTTATGTGATGTGTGATGAGTAAAGTCTGTCTCACAGAGCTACAGTATCATCCTCCCTGGAGTTCATGCTACCTTAACTCCCCAAATACTCCACATTTACCACATCACTGATGGTGCCGAGCTGCCGTCTGTGGTCGTCATCCTCACTGCGGTGAGAAGAAACACAGAGCAGAGGGTGGTTCACATTCAGCTCTGGAGTTATATGGTGTCTAATTAGTGTTTTGTGTAATTTCTTTAAATGACAGGGTTCACTATAACCATGACATTTCTCGAAAGTTTAAGAAATAAATAGGCACTTTTGAAAATGAATGGACTTGAAAGGACTTTTTACTGGGTGGAGTTTGCGTTGATTTGACACCAGTCTTACTTTTTTATAGAGCTAGATTTGATCTCATTATTTGTTATTATCGACAATCCGTGTGGAAATATATAAAACACCTTCCACAAATGCAAAACAAATAATAGTTTTAAAATATTGTGCAAATATGAAACGGATCTGCAAATACACAAAGGAAGCATCTTTCTAGCATTTACAACTTTAGAACAGAATCTGAACTGAATCCAGTTTTTATTTGTGGATCTCAATTCAACACTTGTGTATTTGCATTTTTCACGCACAAAGTTTGGAGAAAAACTTTCCGCAAGTCCGAGCGAAAATCTACTTGACTTGAAACGATCACGTTAAACTGATGATGTAACTTAAAAACATGTAACTTTTGAGTCCTTGTGTTTCAACCTCAAGCTTGTTTTCTGACACAAAGACGCCTTGTTTAAACCTCAAAGTGTAGCACAATAGTCTCACATAATAATTTCGGCCTACACTCTATAAAGAAGTGGATGGCATCAGTTTATACTACTCGACGTCGACCAAGCATAAGTTCCTATTTCTGCCCCGGCCAGCCTTGTCCCAAAGGTAATGGAGGGTCTCGGCTCTTTTTTCTCTTCTGTTGAAACAATAGTTTGATGTCCGACACTAAGTTGCAGTTTTACGGGGGCTTATGTTTGGAACAAGTTTTTGGTTACAAGCAACTTGTCGCTTCTTCACTTCAGTTTTTGTACCGATTCATGAACGTCATCAAAAGAGTTAAAACATTGGATTGCTGGCTCTGACTACTTGTGAGTGTTGCCTAGTGACAGCAGAGTTTACCTGTTGGCAGGTCTCCTCTTCATTGACTCTGTTATTGACTCTGTGCTCTGAGGCGATGATTTAAAGTCTTTTAGTTTCTTGCTCTGGTATAACGGACTATCCATTCTGTTCAGGTCAGTACCCGTGATGTTTGTGTGACATCAACGTAGACGAATGGCTGAATTACAAACAATAAAATCTACTTCTTAAAGAGCTTTCATCCGTTTGTGTCCAAGTAACTCACACGAAGGAATGATGAGCATTTACTGTGAGACGAGATTGTTGCTGTTGTGACAAAGAGCACAGAGGTGTTTTTCATTGGGTTGCATCATTGACAGTTGACAGTTAGGTAATGTATTGCATGAATGTTTGGAAATCTTTTAGAGTTATTTGAGCTCTTGGTTACATTTTGCTTTATTTAAAAAAAAATCCCAAATGGTTTAAAAGCATTTGCTTTTAGGATCCGTATGGTGGAGTCGTATGTGGTTGAATATTAAGATGCCAGTATACACGGGAAACTTTACTGCCCTTAACTGGGAGAAATACCGGCAGGAACGCTGGATTATGACGTGCTTGTGGGTTTGCATTTTAGAGACTATGTACCTCCTATAAGCTTCTCCAAACCTCATCAACTCATTCCCCCGGCTGCTTCCATGTAGTGCGACCATGCCATGCTGTTCTAACTGTAATAAAACTGGATCAACTTTTCAGCTGCAGCGGTTTCTGCCAGTTGTGACATGACAACCAAAGTTTCCACACACCCTGTCACCACGTGCGTCACTATTTTATTCAAGTGTTCCAATGCTGGATTGTGCACCGTCTCCATATTGTAATCTTCCCTCAAGAGAAGAACTTTGACAGAGGGAGAAAATGCTCCCCTTCTGTTAACTAACACTCACCATAATAAAACAACTTCTCTCAAGAAACAATCTGTTACTTTACAAACATAACTGTTGCATCCATTTCTGTTGCTCGTGCCCTGGACGGCAAACGTTTGTACTAAAAGTGAAATGTATACACTTAAAGAAAGGATTACTCACTTCATGCACAATGCCCGGGGAATGTACACTAGACACTGACTAAAAGGATCATAACTCTAAATCAGTTTTCTCAATCAAAAGATTGTTAAAGTTGGATCACAGATTTACACCCGATGTTATGGTGTAAAACACCCTGACTGTGTGTCAGTTTAAAACTCAGTACCCCCCTCCCCTGCGGGACCAGCCCAGTTCCTGCTGAAGCTCTGGCCATTTGCCTGTAATTTCCTGTTTTTAAACAGTTTGTTAACACTCTTGCGTAGAGCCGCTGCTGCAATGAATATCATGTAATGTCAGGCCTCTGACTTTGTGTTGCTGTGAAGAGAACAATGAATGACACGAGTGATGTGTTCAAAGCTTTGCATAGTGACCTCAGGTGACTGATCTCTAAAGATATTTCTGCACTGAATGTCCGTTTTCTTGTCCACACTGATGGGAAACAACACAGCCGTGAACAATGAGAGGTTACTAACTGATATTGCAATGCGATATAAAACATGATGTTTGAGGGAATGATCTTTTTGAATTTGTATTATTATTAACATAGAGAAGCTATGATATTGAGGATTGCCTGTGTGAATCGACATTATTATTATTTTGCTTTGAATGTATCTTTTTAAGCTCCACGTCTACACTGCTGTAGGCTGTATTTTAGTTGCTGTGTAAATGTTACCTGCTGAGGCCTCCCAGAACACAGCCTGAGTCACAGCCTGGCAGTCAACGGTTGAGAATGTGGGAATGAATAGAGAAAGAAAGGGAGAGGGATCAGTGCTCCATGAAGGCCCTGCAGGGATTGTCCAGGTCACACCCCTCCTCCTCCACACTCACCTGGCCGTCTGTGAAACCTGAGACGACAAGTTACTCTTCCAGTTTGGAAATCCGTCACAGCCGGGAACAGTCTTTGAATCTGTGCTGCTGGTGAAACCTGTCAGGAGCGGAGAGCTGAGCTGACACAGCAGTTTCATCTTACTGACTGGTTGGGAATCACTGACGTAAACTTTTAATTGATCAGCAAAATAATAAATGACTTTCTTTCAGTCAACTAATTGATAATCGGCTAATTGTTTTTAGCACTAACTTACATTAATTCTTACTGTCAGTAGTAAAAACGATCAAGATAATTACTTTTGATTTGCAGAAGTACTAAGAGGCTGTGTGTTCTCACCAAACATGCATGAAGAAGTCGGTGTCACGCTGTGTTGCAATGTACAGCCTTGTTGAGAAAAGGTTGATTATTTCCCCTACTTTAACACACTAAGCACTGATTTCACACAGTGACTCAGCAGGCTCTGTCAGTCCAGCTGCTGTCGGCTTGTACGAGTGTTGAGAGGACGAGGTCAGTTGGTGCACAGATTCCAGCGTTGCAGCAAAGCATGTAATGGACAACTTGGCTCTCACTCGTCTTTTTGTTTGTGTTGCCTCTTGTCATTTTTCTCCTCATTTTCTTCCATCTATCTTTGTGCTTCGTCCTCGTGAAACCAAACACTGGTACATTTGAGGTTGTGATGTCCCGCTGGATTGTAAGAGGGCACAATAAACACACACAGACTTTTCTTAAAACCTTTAATTAGAGTCCAGTTCATCCTCACAATGGAAGAGGTGGGTGGTTCGTAAGAAACAGAAAGCAGCACGGGGGGGAGGGGGGTTTCTGTTAATAGTATCTGTACCTTGATGTTTCCAGCTATTCTGTAAACATACACCACTTCCTTCTCTTTCCCTTTCAGACACAAATGAAGGACATTGTTGTCTATTGTCTAAAATGAGCATAATGTTTGGCCTTGTGATACCTGCTTTGTATGTTTCTGATCAGACTTGTGTCTTTGAGAACATTTACATGTACACCCAGGGGGTTCCCTGGATTAACTGAAGGTTTAAGTGGTGGGTGGGGTTCATGCGTTGGCTAATCCTTGGTTTAAGTTTTAAGACATGAGGCTCTTCACCTGACAGTTCACCATGTAACACTGATCTCTGATGGGAGGAGGTGAAATGCATCCAAATGTGGATGAGGCCAGCTTGTAGCTTTGGTTAAAATCTAACTAACATGGGCTTAAATTGACAATTTATTAATTACATTAATATGTAGAATGTTGTGTTGTTTGTGCAGTTCTTGCTTTGTCTGACAAACAGTCCAGAACCACAAGATATTTAATTGTCAATCGTAATAGACAAATCAGCAGTAACTGTAACTGCCCAATAAGGATCTACTTCCAGTTACTTTAGGGTTTTATTGTGAAACAGCAACAAGAAGTGTTGAGTTTGCCTTAACGCCACACGAACGATTAACGTCTCCTATTCTGTGGCGGCACATTGAGAGAGAGCAACACATGCACGGAGACAAACAGTCTAGATATCATTTAGTGGTAAACATTTTAGTGGGAATAGTTAATTAAAGTTAATTAGAGCTTTTATTTTTTATGTTTCTCTGTATCCTCATTTACCCAACAAGCAACATTTATGGTTGTTTTTTTCTGGCTGTGTGATAGCCTGCAACATTCTTCTTTTATTGCCACAAAATAATAACTGGGAGATGTAGGAACAGAGTTTATGTCAATGTTCACGCTGCAGAACTTACAATCATATATTTTTGTGAAACTTGCAACTGGTTTCTGGGATGTCTCTGATGGTACATTCAGAATCAAAGCGTGTGTAAATGGATTGTGTGTCATTCTAGCTATTTTAAGGCCAATAACTATGTACTCAATGTGATTTAAGATCATATGACTGACAATTCCCATTTTTAGGCCATTACTTCCCAGGAAGCATGGTTTTGGTAATTCTCAGGTCAAAGGACTAAATGTTATTTTGGACACCCAGGTTATATATTACTGTGGTTTGAACAACACTTCCAGGACTATAGTATACGAGTATATTTAACTATGTAGGACTTGCTACATGTTGACATTTAGTCATGCTGTTAAAACTACATCATGCTTCATCTTTTTGACCTGCAAATCACCAAATCAGTTCTTAGCTCAGCTGATGATATTATAATGTCTTGTTCTATCACTTAAAGATGCTGTACACAAATTGCCATCGTTTCTTGATAGTCCCGATCCAACGTCTCTAAACAATGAGGTAATGAAACCTATTAGGCCGCTTCCTGAGAGGGACACGTGAACAATAGCTCTTAACAGTACAATAACCAGGCTTGTGGTCTGTAAGCTTAGCTGTTATTAAACATTAACTGCAGAGGAAGCGCTGTGCCTGTGACTCAGTGTGAAACCTGCCAAAGAGGAAGTATGTAACTGAAGTCCAAAGTTTCTTCATCTCCATGGACTAAACATTATTAACGGACCACCTGCGCCCAAAAAATGTCATCCCAGTAAAGCCACGGTGCAGGGGAAGGTTTTAGGATGTGCACTGTGCAGGAGAGCAGAGGATGCACCTCGACAGCAGCCGGAGACGGACGGCCTGCGAGGTGTCTGCGTGTCTTCCTGGAGAGACAGCGGTCAGTAGCAGAGCTCTTCCTATGAGACTGACCTCTGACTGCATCTTCCTGCCTGTACCCAGGAGGGATGAGATAAGGATGTGCGGTGTTTCCACATTCTCCTGTACTGTAGTGCTTTTTTATTTCTGTTATTAAAACAATTATTGAATCATAGATAAGGCACAGACATCTCCAGTTTGAGTCAAACTAAACATGTGGTCTGCAGAATCCTAACGCAATGCAAATTCTATTATATTCCAGATTATGATCATATTTTATTACAGTATAATCGACCAAAAGCCTTCTGAAAACTTCATGTCAGCATAGTGGGCTGAATGAGGAAAATGTCCCAGTGTTACAACTTTAGCTTCTATTCATTGGCTCCCAGTGAATTTTAGAATTAATTATTGTTTGTCAAATTTTTTAATAAAACTAAATGAGTGAGAACACATGTGAGAGGGTATTTTTCGCCAGCATTAATACAGGTGTGCCTTGAGATTTTGGTTTGCACTTAGAGACGCAACGATTAGTCGACTAATCGATTTAGTTATTGACAGAATTAATTGGCACCCATCTTGACGGTTAATCGATTTCATCTAGAAAAGAATCTGCAGATTAATTGAGATATATATATATAGATATAGATATATATCTATATATATATCTATATCTATATCTACTACTACTACTAACAGTTTGATGTGCCTTGAACACAAATAGTTTGAAAACCACCGTTCTATTATTTATTAATGACAGGGTGTTGGATAAACAACATAATTTCTGGTGATTCATATTTAAGTACTCCGTGCCTGCAATTAATAAGTGGCTCTGTAATCAGTTCCAATACATAGCATTGTGTGTGTAGTTATGCAAACTCTCACCCTGTTTACTGTTATGCTGAACCTTTGTGGAACAAAGTTTGTACATTAAAATGACTAAGTTCATATTGTGAATAAAGTAAATAGTCTTTGCTGAGTAACATCCTGGATACTGCGTGGTGGGTTGTTGGGGGCTGGACATTATGTATCCTGTGTTCTCATGTAGTCACACTAATTAAAATGTGTCATTTTAGATATTGGTTTGCTAATGAAACCAAACACAAACAGTGTATACGTAGATCCCTTTTTAATTGCCTAGTTTTATTATTTTTATGTTTATCAGTTTTTATCTGGATATTTGAAGCCATTTTGCCTGCTGCGAGATATTGTGAAATCCTAACGAGGGTGCTCATTATTCTGATCTCTGTGGTATGACATGAACGTAGCATTCGCCTTCACACACCTTCATATCTTTCATCTGCTAGTTGTTCAGAGTAATTCCAGACAATTCTTGCATATTTGTGGCCATTCTTTGACTGCAGACATGCATGTTAGTGTCATATTTACAACACAACTTATCTTTTGGCCGCTCGCCGCTGTTGTTGGAATCCAGTTGTTGATATTACAAAAGCCTATTCATAGTTGCTGTTCTTACTGCTGAAGTGGAGGGTGTGTCTGTGTTTGTGCTCGCCTGGAAAGGGTGTGTAGCCCTGATAAAGGAGCCATTCGTTAGCAGTCTTCATGGAGCCTTTTACTGCTCCAGTGTGGAGTGAAAGGAGGGGGTTGTTCCTGGCTGGCAGGCCCAGGCCTTGCTCCATGGGTCGGTCACCTCGGCCTCAATAGCAGGCCTGTCTGAAAAACCCATGTCACGACTTCCTGGGAGGGAAGTTGTTTCAGCTGGGTGTGTGTGTGTGTGTGTGTGTGTGTGTGTGTGTGTGTGTGTGTGTGTGTGTGTGTGTGTGTGTGTGTGTGTGTGTGTGTGTGTGTGTGTGTGTGTGTGTGTGTGTGTGTGTGTGTGTGTGTGTGTGTGTGTGTGTGTGTGTGTGTGTGTGTGTGTGTGTGTGTGTGTGTGTGTGTGTTCATTATTTGTATGAGGACTAAATGTCCTGACAAGAATTGAAAAGTTTGTAAGCCCTAATACAATAGTGTGTGTGTGTGTGAGTGTGTAAGGGGGGGGGGGGGGTGTCTTTCTGTTGGAGGAAAGGAATCTTTTAATCTTATTCAGGTTGTAGTTAACCTCGTTGTTGCTTGACAAAGACCGTAGTTACAGAAGAGTGGGAGTGTTTTCTTAGCAGTTGAAAAGAGGGAGACTATTTGCCCTTTTCAGAAGGCCATGACTGACCTCGCTCCGTCTGCCCTCACACTGTGAAATTCCTCACAGCCGATGATAAACTCACAGTTTTCATAATCGGAGCTGATATGCTTTAGAAAAGCAGGGCAGACACTACTGTCCATAGCCGGACAGCAAACTATGTGATCTTTAACACAAGAAGACCTGTTGCTTTGAGTCGGAAGGCCACTGCACAACATCAGGACACCTTTAGATTAAAAGGAATGTCTTTGCTCTGCTATAAAATGAAATGAGAAAACTCTTAAATGAAGATGACATCGAGTTAATTTTCTGCTCTTTTTACACCGAGTAGATCTAAATGTAAGTAAGAAAGCTCTTCCTTTGCAGTGACCGCTGGCCCAGTTCAAATCTGTGTTGGATATAACTGTCATCATATGTATTAAAGGAAAAGCCTTGAAATTCCAACTTTACAGTGTAGATCAGTGAAAGCCCAAAGGTTTGAACAATCTTGTACCTCTCAAATAAATGTCACATTACTCCCATATTAGAAGAAATCCCTGTGAGATGGCACATTTCACACCCTTCAGTAGCACAGGAATAACCCAGAATGCAGCTGGATAGGCTTCGAGTTAGGAGAGCAACTGTGATCAGACACAAACTCACTAACAAGTAGTCGAACAATGTAGCTGCAGTATGTATGTATGTACGCTCGTATACTACCTGAGGGGAGTTCGACACCTTATCTGCTCAAATCTTTCTAGGAAGTCGGTTACTCAAGTAGGAATACAGTAAGTGAGGCAGATTGAGTTAAAGTGGGTTCACTGAAGAAGAAACCTCTCCTTTTTAAATGAACTCTAAACAGATTGATATCTGACAGAGCAAAAGGAGATTTTTGGGGCCAAAATTGGACTGGCTTCCTCTGGAGATGCTGGGCGGCGATGACATGAGGTGGTGTTATCCAGTCCACCAGGCCCGTCCCAGTGTGTGAGCTCAGCATGTCTCCTCTGTGGCCCAGAGCTGACACAGGCACGCAGCAGGAATGTGACTCCACAATATGACCTATAAGAAATGAAATGTCACACATGAGGAATGCTGGGAACTCGGGAGGAGAGGTTACCACAGGCCAGGTTAGGTGTGTGTGTGTGTGTGTGTGTGTGTGTGTGTGTGTGTGTGTGTGTGTGTGTGTGTGTTGTGCTGGAGCTGCAGAGACAAGTTACTGTACATTTCAAGAGATGCTGTGTTTTATGGAAAAACACAGGAGGGAACCTGTGAGATGTAGTTCTGTGTTCACGTCATCTTTTAACTGTGCTTCCCCCAGTAACACGACACCATTTGAATGTGGAACACAATAAGAAATGATCCTCCCTGAGGGCTCCTTCTTTACTATAATTCAGATGAATTATTATGAGTCAGACTCTCAACAGTAATCGCTCTAAAATAATCATTGATTTTTGCTGGTTACACCTTCATAAACATGAAGCCGTGCTTGTTTTCTTCCATTTGGCGTCAATTTTAAATCCTTTCTATTTCGACTGCTACAATTTAAGACCTCATCTCTCTGCGATCTTGTGATGGACATCAGTGGTTAGTCACTTCATTGGAAAGGAGACCAAGTCTGTAGTCGAGTAATTCTGTGTGTTCACCATCTACACAAGCTGCCCCTTGATATTCTGAATTTACTCTCTACAGAGATAAAAAACAAAAAAAACATTTGTGAGATTGATGCAAATTGGAGCGATAACCTTGCAAAGAAAATACCACGTTGTGGTACTTAAATAGGATACTGTTAAACTGAACTCCTTATAAAGGATATAAAGCTACTGTTGTCTTTATTTTCAGCTTCATACAGCCACACTGCTTTAACATTTCTACAACTTATTTGACTGCACACTGCGTCTGTATAAGTAGAATATACTCCTCCTTTGAAGTGCCGTCTTGATGGTCATGTGGCTTTCATAAAAAATGAAATGGTATGATCAACAACAGTAATTATCCCCGTGGGGAAGCTGAGATGTATATTTAAGTGTGAATGTATGTTCCTCTTTGTGTTTACTGTGATATGTGATGTGTGTCTCGCAGATGGATGGAGGCCTGTCTGGACGAGGAGCTTCCCCCCACCACAGAGCTGGAGGAGGGGCTGAGGAACGGCGTATATCTGGCCAAACTGGGCAACTTCTTCGCCCCGAAAACTGTCTCCCTCAAGAAGATCTACGACCGCGAGCAGACGCGTTACAAGGTGAAAACACGTGGTCTTTATTTATACTTAATAAATGAAATCATTTGATTTGATTTCATAAATGTATCGTCGATCACTAAAGCCAGGCTTTGAGAGTGGCATTAAGAGGTGTGAACTGCATTTCTACAGACAGGTAATGTGCTTTAAATATCTCTGGAGATTAAACTGTAAAGATCATGTTAAAAACATCACCTGCTTGGAGTCTGACTTAGTAAAGTAAATACTGTAAGTCTAATCTTCCAGGGCAATGAATATATGCAGCAGTTCAGCCTTTAGTTCTCCAAACCTCATGGTTGTGCCATTGAAAAGATCGTCCTCTTGGAACCATCCAGACATTATGAACGTGTCAGACCAACCACAGTCCTTTTCATTCCTCCGTTAGCAGGTCAAAGTGTTACAGCAGGTTTTATATACAAGATTCACCAACATTATAAATATGTGATGTATCAAAAGGCAACAATGGTTAAGATGTTGGTGTTGTTTAAAGGGATCGTTCACCCTAAAAAGAAACCGCATGCCCCCCCTGTGCTGCTATTCAAACCATCATCTTGACTGGGGATGTTAACACGGCCGCCATGTTATAGCTTGTGTCGATCAAATGCTCCAAAGAGTTCACACATCATACCAAAGTGTTTTAAAGCCAAAAGGTGACTTTGGAAGCTGTTGTTTGGCCACTAAACACTGGAGCTGTGAAAAGAAGAACATGTTAATCTCCATCAGTTTGGTTTTGAGATGAAACTGAGATCTTTGTGGGTCTACAAAACCTCCGTGGAGTCTGTATGTCTTTCCCTGCTTTGTGTTGTGACCCGGTTGGAGATGTTGGGTAAGTGGGACCTCTGTTTCTAGCTCCTGTTGTCACTGTGAATGAGGCTGGATTTGAGTCTTTGCGTTGGGACTGAACATGTTTGTTGTGTCCTGATGTTTGGTTCCTGTTTTTACAGGCGACCGGTCTCCACTTCAGACACACAGACAATGTCATCCAGTGGCTCAACGCCATGTCCGAGAAGGGACTGCCAAAGGTGAGCGTGGCTCGTGAGAGTGGTGTTTAACTTTTATTAAATATCAGACATCAGCAGGTCCCTCCCGGACTAGTCAGTAAAACCTTCAATGAAAACTCTGTTTCTTCTTTAGAAATATCTTTTGTTGATTTAATCATGTATTTAACAGTGCAAATGACTTCTAGCCACTACATCTATGCACCATCAGTTGCATGGTTTAGATCTTAACTGCGGATCAAACACAGATTATTTAACATTAGGGCTGAATATCATTCAAAGCATGCCGTTGATGTTCTACCTTCAACTCGAGGCATCGATTGGTGCCAGTTAATTTCCGCACAGTGTGAAAATCAACTTGCAGAGGGTTTAATTTTGCTCGACACACAGTAAATGGTTGTCACACGGTAATGTAGCTGTGATTAAGAAATGTTTTGAAGACTTTGTCTTTGTAGTGGAATCAAGAAAACTCCCAATATTTGAGATTATGTATCGATATTGTGGTACGAGACTACGAGATTTGCCTTTACCCACTTAGTCAATATATCCACATTGCTGATGACTATTTATCAAAGATTCTCATTGTGTAAGTATTTTGTTAAAGCACCAACGGTCAATTCTATAACACCGTCGCAATATCGACATTGAGTTCTTTGGTCAAAAGATGAAGTGATATTTGATTTTCTCTATGGCCCAGCCTTAACCATAGCGACGGATCACTTACCTCAAACATGTTTGTCAGTCTGTGCAGTCTGTGAAATGAACTCACTGATAAACTGTGTTTTGTAGTTAGTTGAAATGCTCCTTTAAATGACTACTCAGGCTAACAGAGGAAAACAGTTGCCTATTATAGTAAAAATGCTTTTGTGAGAATGTTCCACCCTGTTAACTCTGAATCCTTGTCATTATGTTTGCATGAAAAGAAATTTAGAATCAGCCCTAAAATATCACTGATTGTCAGCTTGAATAGAAAATATAAGTACCTGCCTTCAAAACCTCCATTTCAGTTGCGCCACAAAGACAATGGCAGAGCGTGTGAATGCACATTTATATTATGTAATCCCCTTATTAGAGCTGCTACCCTGAATCACTCCTGCACACAAGCTGCGACACGCTGGCATGCGCTCATGGACCTGCTGAAAGTGCTGCTCTCATTGACTCATTGTCCCTGTGTGTGTTTCAGATCTTCTACCCTGAAACCACAGACATATATGACAGAAAGAACATGCCACGCTGCATCTACTGCATACATGCACTCAGGTACTCGCTCCGTTTTTGTCTCTCTTTCTTTCTTTGTCTTAACGGTAAGTATCAGTAATAAAGTACTGAAATGAATCATAATCAAATCCGAAAACCACAGAAAAACATCTTATTGTGGTCAACAAACACATATGTTGTTTTATAAAATCATAAGAATTCCTCATTCATTTCAGTGCTCAAACAACTCGCGGCTCATTTCACAAGCTGTATAGTCCTAGTGGTCCACACACATCTGTGGCGCGAGCGTGTTTTAAGACTGTGTGTGTGTGTGTGTGTGTGTGTGTGTGTGTGTGTGTGTGACACAAAGGCACTATAATTTGACAGAATCCCAAGTTTCATCTCTAAAACAGCAGAACTACAGCCGGGCTTCTTATTATATTGGACAGCTGTTTAGCAGCATAGAGCACAGAAGATTTCAAGACAGTGTATCAAGAAAAAGATATTTCACATGATTTGTGGGATTCAGGTCAAGACATGATGCTCTATTTTCTTCTTCTTCTTCTTCTTCTTCTTCTTCTTCTTCTTCTTCTTCTTCTTCTTCTTCTTCTTCTTCTTCTTCTTCTTCTTCTTCTTCTTCTTCTTCTTCTTCTTCTTCTTCTTCTTCTTCTTCTTCTTCTTCTTCTTCTTCTTCGCCCTGAAATGACAGAGTCACGTTCTGATATATTCTCAGTCAGTCAGTCTCTGACCTGTCAGACCTGTCTCCCTCTCTTACTCCTGGAACTGACGTTGTAATATTCAACAACACTATGTGCAGCTCTGAGCATGAAAGCATGAAATGGCTTTTTGTGTATTTGTTTCTGTATTGTCTCTCATCTTTCATTCTACATTGTTTCTCTGTCCTCTTCTACAGCCTGTACCTGTTCAAGCTCGGCCTGGCCCCCCAGATCCAGGATCTGTATGGAAAAGTAGATTTTACTGGTAAGCTTGAACACAAGTCTGTCTGTCTGTTTTCCTCGTTCTGTCACTGTTAACCCAATTATGTCATCTTAAATCCAGAGCATTACAGATGTCGCCATGTTGCCAAAGTTAACATGAAGTTTAAGATGTGTTGAATTTGTCTGCACTCTGAAAGCAGCACTGAGAGGAGGAACACAGGCATTATTTTCCCCCAGCAGGCCACAGTGTGTGAAAGTCATTAGTAATTGTGAGAGCTTTTCCTGTCCGTCCGCCTGGCTCCCTGTCCCAGAGTCAGAAATGTGATTATTACACATGAGCCAGGAACAGTCCGTCTCCACAGTCTCTCGCTTCCCTAACCCCGCCCCCCCGCCCGCCCGCCCCCCCTGTCTGCTCTGTCCATTGATCTGTTCCTTCTGCTCTGTCTTCTACCCCAGAGGAGGAGATCAACAACATGAAGAGTGAGCTGGAAAAGTATGGAATCCAGATGCCCGCCTTCAGCAAGATTGGAGGGATCCTGGCCAATGAGCTCTCGGTGGATGAAGCCGCATGTGAGAGGGGCTCAGATGTCATGGGATATAGTTTATTTAATTCATGCTTTCATAATGAAACCGATACTAATCTCCCCGATCCTCTGGAGGTCAATTAGGCCATTTTTAGTCAATTGTTGACCTAAGAAAACCTTGTAGCTTTATTTTACTGCAGTTTTTAAGCTTAAATTCATCTACAAGTCTGTTTTTTTTTAAACTGTTATAAATATTATCACTCAATTGAAATTCATATAATATTATCTCAAGAGAATTACAGCTAAAATGATCACTGATTTCCCCCAAATGTCCAAGATAATGGCTTCACTTATACTTTGTTTAGGGATTAGAATGGACTTTTTTCTCCACTTAGCCAGTTTTGGAAATACGCTTAAATTAGCTTTCTAGCCGAGAGTTGAATGAGAGGATCGATACCTCTCTCGTGTTTGTCCGTTAAATGTAAAGCTACAGCCAGGAGCCAATTAGCTTAGCTTAGCATGTACTGGAACCAGGGGAAACCGATAGCCTGGCTTTGTCCAAAGCTGAAAGAATCCACCTACGAAGCACACTAATGAATGAATGAATTAATTAATTAATTAATTAATTCTGATTGATTTAATACAACAAAAAAGAAAAAAAGATGTCACTGCATCAAGTCAAGAAATAGAAATGGTCATTGTTACATTTTGAGCTTCTTTATGCTAAACCAAGCTAATAGAGCGCAGCAGGGATGACATATTTCTTTGGATTATTGCAGAAAATAAACTCTGTGGCAAACGAGCATTTATGATACTTGCATGTTTTGTTCAGGAGGATAATCTCCACACATTAACATCAGCGTAAATGCAATTACCAGAAGTAAAAAGCTAAGATTAGGCTACAAACTATCACATGACTCACACTCACCCTTCCATCCTCAGTACATGCTGCTGTGATCGCCATCAACGAGGCCATCGACCATGGCGTACCAGAGGGCACGGTCGCTGCTATGCAGAACCCCAACGCCATGCTGCTCAACCTGGACTCCATTTCTGCTCGCCAGTACCACGACACACTGTACCAGGCCAAGGGAGAGAAGGTGGCCAACTCACGCAAACGGGTACGAAGTTTTAAACTGCAGCGATCGCAGATGGTGTGCGGCGGATTCAGATGGTTTCAGTTGGCCAGAGATGAAAGGTGCCCTGGGGCATGTTATCCTTGATGGACCATAAAATAGCCATATAATAAAAAATGGAACAAGCCATTGTCAACTTTATGACTAGAGAATAATTTAACCATACAGCCCGAAGCGGTAGAAAAGACAGAGTAAAATGCTGAGGCCACGCAAACCATTGGGGCAACACAGATTAAAACGACCACTACAGTAAAGATGGTGACTGGAAGATGGACTGTTTGGGGAAATAGAGAGGCATAAAATCCCTCCACCCTCTTGACAAATGTACCAGCATGTTCTTCCATTGAGAGAGGAATGTAGGATTTATGATTTAGAATGTAGAAAGTTTGTTTTGCCAACAGGCAAAGCAAATAAATGATCAAAATTACCCCAAAAATAAGAGCAAGACAACAAAATGATCTTTGCATGATATATGTCTTACTCTGGTGTCCTGCAGGGCGATGTGATGATAAGTGCTGCTCATGTGTAATTCTGTTATATTTCACTTGCTGATGGCCACATTTTTGTTGCTCTGCTCCAACAGCAAATGGAGAACGCCGACGCGGAGGGAGACATCTATGATGAGCTTCTCAACCAGGCTGAAATCCAGGGCAACGTCAACAAGGTCAATGGTAAGTCACGCAGACACACAAACACATTTATTTACTGATTTGTTCCTTTGTCCTGAGTTTCCATGGTGCTTTAGTAAAAAGGTCAACCTTTCTCCTGCAGTGAGCAACGCCTTGAGTGCAGCTGAACAGGCGTTGCTGAGTGGCGATGAGGATAAGTTATATGAGGCCCTTAAAGCCATGGGCGTCCAGAACCTGCAGGCCCAGAACAAAGGCTGGTACCTCAAGCAGCTGCAGGCTGACAGAGAGAATAAAGACCAGGTAGGGAGTGCAAATGAAGCTGTATACTTATGTCAAGAAAATGGTGCTGGCTCTCATCAGTATAATTGATTTCTTCCTTATTAGACGTCTCCAGGAGAAGCTCTGACTAAGGATGAGCTGCAGAGTGGAGTGGACGTGGCCAATGAGCTCGCAGCAGGCTACCTGAAGAGTATGCACATAACACTTGCATACTAACAACCATTCTTCTTCCCTGTTTTTACATCTGTATCTGTTCTTATAATTCATTCACAGATGTTAATTGTGTGTGTGTGTGTGTGTGTGTGTGTGTGTGTGTGTGTGTGTGTGTGTGTGCGCGTAGTGCTGAAGGCAGTGGAATGCATCAACGCTGCCATCAGGGAGGGTGTGCCGGAGAAGACGGTGGAAGAGCTGAGGAACCCTGACGCTCAGCTGCCTGAAGTCTACCCCAGTGCCGCAGACCTCTACCAGAGAGAGCTACTCACCCTGCAGCAGCAAAGCCCGGAGGTACCCACAACGCAGAAACACACTCACACAAAGTCAAATACACAGGCAAGCATTAGTGGAACCCGCACCTGCACCAGCGCATCATTCTTGGTAACAAACTGTGGCTTTTGAGGCTAACTTACAGGATGAGTTGACCTGAAAATAAAAACTACTTACCTTGCTGACATTTGGCCAGTTTATACTACTTCAGGTGTGCTACGGTAATCTAGACATATCTGTTGATAACAGAGTTTATTTTACTTGATCAACTGATGAATAAAAACAGATTTACCACCTTCTTTCCAAATGATAACATACATATTAAGTGCACCACATTTTACATCACAATGCTGAAACAATTAGTCAATTTTCTTTTGACAAATATGTTTTATTGTATTTTCCACATATCACACAGAGACATACACTTGAACATAAAAGGCACTTGAATATAATGGAAGTATGGCACGTTCCACTTGTTGACATATTGCTTAAAAAGCAATGATCCGACACTTAATAATAACAAAACCACTCAAAAGTCAATTGAAAATAGAATAAATTAAGAATAAACAGTAGTTCACAGCAAGGCCTTTGAAAAATCCTCCCCCGCTAGAAATGTTTATTCATTTAGCTAATTGTAGGAAATAATTTTTATTATTTCTTTATCTTGTTGTAAATTGGGATTTGGATAGTTGTTTGGACAAAATGAGATATTTCCTGTTTTATTATTTTATGACATCTAATAGACTAAACAGAGTCATTAATGGAAATAATGGCCCTAAGAGGACATTACTTTATTATTATTATTATTATTATTATTATTATTATTATTATTATTATTATTATTATTATTATTATTATTATTATTATTATTATTATTATTATTATTATTATATAGAACTTACTACACAGACTACCTGTAAGGCAAACAATACATAACATATGAAACCATTTTTAAAACCGTGCAACCCTTATCTGTCATAGCTGCCGACTTCCTCGCCTTCACAGAAGTGTTGGAGCCACTAATGTTCCGACCCGGGCTTCCTCTGATTTAACTGTGGAACAACAAGTCTAGACACCATCGACATGTTTGCCTCTGGTAGTCTTCAGTGGCAGTTTGACATATGGGGTAAATTTGTGTCCTGTGTCCTGCAGGGCTCGCTGTCCCACCCCGAGCTGCTAGTTGCCGTGGAGATGCTGTCATCGGTGGTGTTGATGAACGAGGCGATGGACGTGGGAGACCGAGCCGCCCTCTGGAAACAACTGTCCAGCGTCGTCACTGGACTCAGTAATGTGGAGGATGAATATGCGCAGAGGTGAGCACTCACACCAGGAGACTGTGACACATTGTCTTAGTGTGTCTGAGGTTTATGTGCGTTTCTTGAGTGGACTGAGGCAGGCTGATGATGTGACGCCATACCTGTGTGCTCCTCAGGTACATGGATGAACTGATGCGTCTTAAAGCAGCAGCCAGAGAGGAGGGCAGCGACTATCTCACCTGGAACGACATTCAAGCCTGCATCGACCAAGTCAACCAGACTGTGCAGGAGGAGCACGAACGTAGGAGACACACTCAAGTCAAAACTGTTTAAAAGTGGTTACCACACTAGATAACTTTCTCACAATGTTAACTAAAGTAAAATGTGATTTGTTTGTCAGCCACGTGATTCTGACCCATTTCAAAATGTAAAGGGTTCTTCCTTGGCCTATGCTGCACCCCTCCACTGAGTTTCATAAAAATCAGGCTGGTAGTCAGTAATCCTGCTGACAATCAAACAAACCAAAAACATGACATCCTTGGACAGAGGTAATAAGCTGATAGCCTGTGTGCTAACAGTTGACCCGCCCAGGGTTCGATGGTGAACATCTCAAAACAAATACATTTTATATATAGTATACAATAAATACTCCATCAGTAGTATGTATAACATACATTTTGATGCAAGTAGAATACAGTTAGGATTTAGGTAGCAGGCTCCTGGACCTCCAAAATAAAGGTTTCTTCACTTTGGGAAAGGTCCTTGGTTGGCCACAGGTTCAGAAGTACAACACATGTAAAAGTAACTCTGCTTTATATTAAGTTAATCTTTAATTATCAGACGATGCCACATCTTGACTCATTGTTACAAGCGTCCCTCCCTTCCCTATCTTTCAACTCCTCCTGGGATCACTGACTCTGTTTTTTGTGCAGGTATTGCCGCCATTGGGCTGATCAACGAGGCCCTGGATGAAGGGGATCCCACAAAGACCCTGGCCATGCTGCAGAACCCCTCAGCCAAGCTCACAGGTGTGGACCCGTCTGTGGCTCAGCACTACCACGATAAACTGCTGGAGGCCCGCAGAGAGAAGGCTCATGTAAGACAAAAACACTACACAGGTTTCTCATGTGAGAGTTTGAATTAGAAGCTGGATGTTCAGGTTGTTTAGATCAATATGAAGTTTGGATGAATATTAAGTTTGCTTAATGGCGTGTAGGGTTGCCGTGTGCCCTGGTCCCTCCCTTTGTGTGATTTTCCTTTTTTATGTGGATTTAATTGAGGTGAGCATTATGCAAACACTTCATGCAAACTGCGCCTGGCTACAGTTACATCCAGACTTTTGTAAAGCGTTTTACTGCAGCTCATACAATTGATAGCTGTCAGGGCTACAGTATGACTACAGTATACCTACAGTATACCTACAGTATGACTACAGTATGACTACAGTATACCTACAGTATGACTACAGTATACCTACAGTATGACTACAGTATGACTACAGTATACCTACAGTATACCTACAGTATGACTACAGTATGACTACAGTATACCTACAGTATACCTACAGTATGACTACAGTATACCTACAGTATACATACAGTATGACTACAGTATGACTACAGTATACCTACAGTATACCTACAGTATGACTACAGTATACCTACAGTATGACTACAGTATGACTACAGTATGACTACAGTATACCTACAGTATGACTACAGTATACCTACAGTATACCTACAGTATGACTACAGTATACCTACAGTATAGCTACAGTATGACTGGGCATTTGATGCATGAGCAGGTGTATTTAATGATTCCAATTAATCTTGTTATCGTAGGGGTAAAAGGGGCCCCTTTCCTGCTTAAACAAGATTAATTAATTAAGTTAAATGTAATTAATTAATTAGTGTTTATGATGGAACAGTGGCATTACAATGTGCCAGAGACACCCAAATTTGAACTTTTACAGGCCAAACATTTTCCAGTGGGAGGGCATGCCCCCAGACCCCCCTAGGTACTCCTTATCCCTGTGGAAATCCCCGATTGACTGTTTTTTTAATTAAAAAAGAGTTCTGGGCAGGGTGTATTACATCACCTGAAAGCTTTAAACGTTTAAAAACACAATACAGTCTTTCATGAGTTTCTCTGTAATCCATGCTTTATACAGTAGATGCATTATTGTGATGCGTGGTCACAGCTCAATGGGATCCCAGACCATCATTGTAGCAGATGGCTCCATGTGACTCAGGCCTCTGGGCTCCACATGACACAACCAGACTGCTGATGTCATGGTGCGATCATCTTTTCCCCCGCTCATTTCCTGTCGTATGTCTGCCTGCCTCTCTGTCTCTACAGCTTTCTGAGGTTTGACCTTCTTTTCTGTTTTTATTACCCCTTCTTGTTTTCACACGTGCATCTGAGTCTAGAGAATGACACGTATTGAACGGTCTTTCCTGAAAGCAGTTTATCAGCACTCTGCTCTCTCGGACTCATTTGCCTCTTATCTTTACTTGAGTGAGGTGGGCTGATGAATTCGGCTCTTGTATGCGTGTGTCTGTGCAGCACATTTGCATAGGCTGTCACAGGATGACAGCCATGTTTGGGTTTATTTCCTGCAGCTGTAGGTGAGGTGAGACTGCAGGAGGTGGGTTTGGTTTTACCACAGAGCACAAAGGTGCAGAGGAGGTGAAAATCCCTAATAAGCATAAACTGAGTTCTTATTACTCAGAGTTGAATATTCGCTCCAAATATCAACAACCTTTTCTTTATGATGAGGTGATGTTTTGGCTACACTAGACTGAATATGATAAAAATGGGCACAGGACTAAGACTGTATAAGAAATAGCTGACAAAGTGAACACTAGTTTGCTCTTTATTTTCTTAAGAACAAGGCCTGTAAGTAGAACAATTCTCAGTGTATCCCTTTTATCACTGAGTCTGTTTATATCCTGTGTAAATACAGATAAAGGAAGTCTCTTATCAAGCTTAGACTCCAAAATACTTGGCCACTGCCCACACTCTTTCAAATGTCAACAAATGACCCAAAACAAAAAAAAACCGGGAGATGAAAAAACCCCCAAAAAGTATTTTTCTGCCGATTTCACATGCATAAGAACTAACAAGCCGAGCCTCAGTCATTTGCTTCCATAAAAGGACAGAAAGCTGACCGGGGTATTAAATCGGCCACAGGCAGACGCACGCACGCACGCACGCACGCACGCACGCACGCACGCACACACCATACTCTGGTTGTTGACTGCCGCATGTGGCTGTTTGAGTCGATTACCTAAAGACAGACAGGAAGTAGTTAGGGCAGTGTGAGCTTCCTGTTGGGCTTCAAAGTGCCGGTGGCGATGTGATGTTCCTCAGCAGAGAGGGAGGGATCGTGAGCGGTGGTGTTGACCGAGGAGATGTACCCACGTGGCTAAGGTGTAGTCAGGCTGCAAGGGAGGGCGTTTCCAGGTGATACGAGGCCCGCAGTTTGGAGAAGAAGCAAATAACGAAGCTTGTTTTTTTCCGCCTGCGGTTCAATTTGTGACTGGCTTCTTGGTGTTTCCTCATTAACTCTGCAGTATTAGAACAGTTAGTCAGAGACACAGTCAGGCACAAGCTGGCTTTGACTCTGGGCTGAGGGCTGTGCCTAGATAAACAGCAGGAAGTGCTGCCCAGACTCTACTGACTAACAAGCCGAATATAGTCGACTATAGTGTGCCTCTTCAGATGTTATCTCTTCACTTTTAAACTGCAACAATCACAATATATATATATATATATATATATATATATATATATATATATATATATATTGTGATTGTTGCAGTTTAAAAGTGAAAAAAAAGTGCAACAATCACAATATATATATATATATATATATATATATATATATATATATATATTGTGATTGTTGCAGTTTAAAAGTGAAGAGATAACATCTGAAGAGAAAGTTTGAAAGTTTCAGTGAAGTCACGGTTTGTTCTGTATGTGTGTGTTTAAGCTCCACGCTTGTGCTCTTATAGACATATGAATGAGCTCTTTTATGTTTTAAATATTTTTATTGAGCCAAAGAAGATTACACAAACATATCGTTGAGTCAATGCTTCCATGTATACTGTGTGACAGAATTATAATAAATGTTTTAATGTGT
This sequence comes from Cottoperca gobio, assembly GCF_900634415.1. Classification (NCBI taxonomy): domain Eukaryota; kingdom Metazoa; phylum Chordata; class Actinopteri; order Perciformes; family Bovichtidae; genus Cottoperca; species Cottoperca gobio. The sequence goes on from NC_041357.1 coordinate 7,786,865, forward strand.
CTTCACAGATATAAATCTGACCATATCAAATATATAGGATTAATTTCGAGATTGGAACAATTTCTAAATATAAACAAATTAAAAAGAGAGAAGAGAGGTAAAAAATAAAGGAAATAAATAAATAATAATTCACAAATTGTAAATATTCTACTCAATAGAAAAAACGACAGATAAATCTAAGAATAGAAACGATAGTTCAGTAAAGACCTTTTTAGGTGATTTCTAAGGAAGTTAAAAATAAATGTGCAGAAGAAAAGTAAAAAAAAGTGATTTATAAACTATCCAACCTCCTCAGCTTTCACTTCCTCTATTTCCATGATGGGCTTGTAACGTGTGATGAAATGCACCAAGCTACGCCCAAGTCCTCCTCCAATTCACCCGCCACCTCTGGCACCACACCCTGTCTTCAGCCAGTTGAGTGCAGGGACTCATCGCCCACACACACAAATGTCAATTATGTTGCCAAGTGCAAACGTACAAACACTAATCAGCGCTCGTCCAGGTACGGCTCTGTTTACTATAAAGATGGAGCCCATTTGAGTCCGGGTGGTGCATACAGATGTTAGCTGCCAACTCACACTCCCCTTGCATGAGATCGGGTATCAGTCGTACCCGCCCACCTCTTTCACACACACATACATACATACATACACACACACCTCCTCTCATCTACCCTGAAGCACAACATGAAAGGGCGGGTCTCACGGAGGGGGAGGCCAAAACAAAATGAGGTGCCTGTTTTGGGCTCTAGAAAGCAGCAGAGCGGCAAGTATCAAACAGCTGCCACGCATGTTATACAGAGACAGAGAGCGCCATCTGGATGTAGTTGGGTATAACTGCACTTTATAATAATATAGTGTTGAATTCAGTATTGAGGTATTGGTGTGGTGTAAGTAAATGGAATCAAGTGACGTAAAGGGAAAACACTTTTTATACTCTTAAAAAAAAAAAGATCTTTTGGTGACATGTCTCTCTTTTTAGGTCTGTGTGTGGTATGGTCGGTTTTTCTCTTCCTGTGGATAACTGGCCAAATGTAGAAGGTGTGGCAGCATGTCTGTGTATTTCCAGCAGCTGCAGGAGCAGTTCATTGCTTAGCGATGATGTGTTATTCCCTCATAATCAAAATAATCTCAATCACAAATGTAGGGATGTATCATAGAGACAGAGGTGTCAACACCCACTATAGCAGGAAACAGACCAGAATATAATGCACCTCCATGAGATGTTGTCATTTGAATACTGGATGATGAAACACATTTAACCCACAGCTGCTTCACACACACTATAAAGTCCAGGACAAAGTCTGATGTGCTGTATGTTTTTATAATTCATTGGAAATGAACATACTGTAGTTAACATACAGTACAGGTCCGTGGTTTCTATAAGAACTGTCCGGCAGGGAGAATCTTTTGGTGGATTATTCAAAAATACATTTAAATGGAAAGAAATGTAAGCAAAGAAACACGAGACGAAAATGCCATTTCATTACCAGCTGCAACGCCAGTGATGTTTTCACCTCGTGAGTGTGTGTTTGTCACCATGACAAAGTGTTCTTCTGGACTTCTGTAGCAGGACTGGTCTCTAGTTCGCTTTATTTACAAGTACAAAAATGCTGCTAATGAACCAATTATCCCAGCCCTCTTGTGTGCTGCGTGTGCTGAATATTTAGCTTTTACTATTTTAGCCTGTGGCAGGGAAAGTTATGCCTGTCTTCGTCGTGATTAAAGTTTCTAACGACAGGAACAACGATGGAAATAAGTCTAGGACTTTCCTATCCCTAACCAAGTCTGATATGTTGTATTTTATTAGTATAATAAAGTATGTTGGTAATAAACCAAACACTGCTGACAACAACCTTACACAACCTGCAGGCTTAAGAACCGTCACATGCATTTTCACACAGACAGAGATGTGTGAACGCGATTTGTTAGAAAGCCATTTGGAGTTGTATTCTTACTCTACTAGTTATTAGCTGTAGTGTTGTTCACTTATGAATTAAAAAAAATACAACTTTGGTTTGAGGCATTTAGAGGAGAAAACAAAGACTGGCAGAGTCACATGCGTTCCGATACAGCCACGATCAATTATAGGAAAGATGGCGTTTGTGTGTGCTCGCTGTGTTCTGTTAGTTTCTGAACATATGTTCCTGTGTCCTTGCAGGAGACCCAGGATCCTTCTGCTGTGCTGTGGCTTGATGAGATCCAGGATGCTGTTCTGAAAGCAAACCAGGACACACAGGAGGCCTTACAGTGTAAGAGCACACTCTTTTCCTTTTCCTGGACCTATTTTATATGTATTATTGCAGAACGTTTATTACCCACCTTCTACCAGTGTTCCTGATGTGAGGACTGTGTAGAGAGCATTTAAGGCTGATATCTTGCCTTTATATCTGCAGTCTCGCAGTCCATCCAGGCTGTCAATGAGGCGGTGGACAGTGGCGATCCGGCTCAGACCCTGGCTGCTCTGCGTAACCCCGGGTCAGGACTGTATGGGGTCACCTCTGAGTGTGGCCAGACCTACCAGGATGACCTGTCCAAGATCAAAAATGAGAAAAAGACAGAAGGTGAGGAGGAAATGTATCACAACTTAGAAGTTAATGCCATCAGAAAAGCGACAGTTGCTGTGCCTAATCTATAATCTATAATTCTGATGAAATGTGGAGGATTGATGCCTCTTTTCAGTTGCTTCCAGTGTTGCAGAGATTGGCTTGATGAGAAGATTATAATTTACTATGAAATTTTCATACTTTTGAAAGGTGGTAGCTCCCTACGCTGTGATCTGACACCTCCTACACATGAAGCTCTACTTACGAACTGCTTTTTCACCTGTGTTTTCCAAAAGAAAATACACTACAAGGGAACACCACCTAGATTAAACATTTTAAAATGTTATTCCCATGGTTCAATTAATATTTTTGAACATGAGCCACTCTCACTCAAAGCTTTAAACCAGAGAAAGTCTCAAACTTGTGATGTCATCAAGTGTAAAGACTGAAGCCGCTCTATAGACAATGTATGGGAAACTTTATGACCCACAGAATGTTTATTACTTCACCCAAATTAGTTTTATTCTCTAATAGTGTTTTCGGTTCTGAAACAGAAAATAGAACTTTCCTCTCAAGTCATTGTCTATGGAGCACTTCCAGACTTTATACTTGATCACATCACTTTTTTGGACCATAGGAATTACATGTATACATTTTGAAAGTGGGCGTAGTTCCCCTTTAAATCGTCCAATATTGTAATTAAAAATCCAATTCCAAACTGGAAATGGATGGATGATGCTTCTTGCTAATTATTGGCTCCATCTTGTTTACTTTCCTTTTGTAATGCTGTCTGTGCAGGTGATAATGGCAGTGAGTGGGTGAAGCATTGGGTGAAGGGAGGACACAACTACTATTATAATCTGCAGAGCAAGGAGGGCACCTGGGTGGAGCCAGAGAGCTTCCTGCAGAACAACACACAGCTCAACAAGGAGGACATCCAGGTAGGTCACAGTCCCTGAGAGCACTGCATGGCCGTAGCCTCTTAACACCGCGTTAAACTGATTGTTCCTCCCTGTCAGTCGGTGGTTTCTGGGGTAACCACAGCCTACAACCGAGAGCAGCTGTGGCTGGCCAATGAGTCTCTGATTGCCAAGCTGCAAGCTCGTTGCCGTGGATACCTGGTGAGAAATGGCCAAAAGGAGCGGTTGAGCTTCCTGAAATCCCAAGAACCAGCTGTAACATGCATACAGGTGAGATACAGGCGTCATCCTGAGGGCATACATACAAACCTCTGTCTGCTATCAGGAAGTATTATCATACCGACTTTCAATCTTTGTTTTCTCTCAGGCCCACTGGAAAGGCCACAAACAGAGGAAGAAGTTCAAAGACCGTAAGCAATATCTGAAAGATCACAGTGATGAGGCCGTCAAGGTACATTCTTACGCTTAATGTCTGTGATCTGACTATGATTATTGTCAGCCGTATGAATACAGTCAAGACTAAAGGATTTGTTTTTCTCTTTCAGATCCAATCCATGGTTCGGATGCACCAAGCTCGCAAGAAGTACAAGGATCGTCTAAAGTACTTCCAAGATCACGTAAGTATTCATAGCCTGAAACCTTGTTGAAAATTGAGTTTTGGATCATTTTAGAGAACCAAGACAAATTGTCTGTTGACAAAATGAGGGTTTTAAGTAAACACGTTGCAGTGTTATCTAATAAAAGCTTTCAATCCCTGTGCATACATTTCCCCTGACGTGTGCTGACATTTAGTCTGTGTCCTGTGGGGTTCGAGCGAAACTCATTTAGCACTCTGACATGAGTGAAGACATTTTCACTTCAACTCACAGTGCATTCCTGTGGTTAATGAAGACTATTGATCAGCCAAGTGATTGCTGTTTTCTACTGCAGATCAATCAGGTGGTGAAGATTCAGGCTTTCATTAGAGCCAACAAGGCCAGAGATGACTACAAGACGCTGAGTGAGTAGGATCCCCACCGACTTTCTTTAGTCCTTTGAATTGGTCTCCAGCGTTTGTGGTCGCTTGACTCTTAAAATGCCCTTCCTCACACAGTCAGCGCTGAGGATCCTCCGATGGCCGTGGTGAGGAAGTTCGTCCACCTGCTGGACCACAGCGACCAGGACTTCCAGGAGGAGCTGGAACTGATGCGGCTCCGCGAAGAGGTGGTCACCAACATCCGCTCCAACCAGCAGCTGGAGAACGACCTGAACCTGATGGACATCAAGATCGGCCTGCTGGTGAAGAACAAGATCACGCTGCAAGAGGTGGTGTCCCACAGCAAGAAGCTGACCAGGAAGAACAAGGGCCAGCTGTCCAACATGATGATGATGAACAAGCAGAGGGGAGGCCTGAAGGCCCTCAGCAAGGAGAAGAGGGTCAAACTGGAAGCATACCAGTACCTATTTTACCTGTTACAGGTACATTTCAGTACATCTCTGTTCTTTCATTGCTTGGTCTCTCGCTTTAGCCGTTTACAGCTCAACCGGGTAATGTCTAGATACTTCCAGGGATGCAGGCCATGTGTGAAAGGGGTACAACAGTATCACAGCAGCTGTCTTCCCAGTCGTTACCTCTGATAATATTCCTTCCTTGTAGACCAACCCCACGTATCTCGCCAAGCTGATCTTCCAGATGCCACAGAATAAATCCACAAAGTTCATGGACTCCGTAATCTTCACCCTGTATAACTACGCCTCCAACCAGAGAGAGGAGTATTTGCTGGCCAAGCTCTTCAAAACGGCCCTGCAGGAGGAGATCAAGTGAGAACCAGACACAGAGCCAACAATCATTTATGACCACAGGTTTGAATCACACAAGACCTGGTTAGTGAATACACAGTACAATGTTTTGTCCGCAGGTCAAAAGTGGACCAGATGAAGGAGATCGTCACAGGAAACCCAACAGTCATCAAGATGGTGGTGAGTTTCCACCGAGGGGCGCGGGGACAGAACGCCCTACGGCAGATCCTGGCACCGGTCGTCAAGGAGATCATGGATGACAAAACGCTAAACATCAAAACGGACCCGGTGGACATCTACAAGAGCTGGGTCAACCAGATGGAGACGCAGACTGGAGAGGCCAGGTGAGCTGGAGAGGAGGATGTCTTTGATGATTTGTTCATTACAATTGTTTCAAAGTCTCAGTAGGATGTTCTGACCAATCTTTAAACACAGTAAAACTATTTATTTTCTCTGTTAGTTTGTTGAATTGGTCAAAGATGGTCGTAACTATAATATAGTTATGAATATATGTAGAAATTGAAAAGAAAGAGAGAATTAAGTCAAGAAGGCCCAAACAGCACCGGAAACTTCAAGTATAGTCAGTAGTGGATATAAAAAAACAAAAGAAAATAGTTCAGTGTTGAACTGCTAATGTAATGTTTATTTATAAGTCCATAATAAAATAATGAAAATAATTATTTCTAAATATTATACATGATAAAAGATTTTTATATGACTGAATATACGATAGAATTGAAGAAAACGCAATAACCAATTTCTTTGCACAAACATGTCAGCACTCCTGGTGCTCTTGAGTGTGTGTAGATTCTGTGTTAGTGGATTTTAGGAAGACATTTCTTCTTAAGAACAGTTGGTGAATGACGCCTATTATTATTATTATTATTATTATTATTATTATTGCTTACACCATTGGCAGATATTTTTGGTTTGATTCAAGCTAATTCCTCCAAATTACAGATTATTTAGCTCGTTTGTCGAAAGGTTTTCTTCAGTGATGACATCACGGCCACAGCTCTGCACACTAGTAAAGCAACATAAAAAAAGGCTTCAGAGGTTGAGATCAACATTGATGGATTCTCATTTGTCCATCTCTTTCTTTCCTGTTTTCAACAGTAAGCTGCCTTACGATGTAACTCCAGAGCAGGCTATGGCCCACGAGGAGGTGAGGACAAGACTGGAAGCGTCCATCAAGAACATGAAGACGATCACGGACAAATTCCTGTCGGCCATAATCGTCTCGGTGGATAAAATTCCGTACGTTGCTCACTGCATCCTCAGCATCATCGGCTGTGTGAACCACATTTTTACAGACACAAGTCAGCTGGTTTAAAGCAACAACTATTACTTTTTCTCCCTGCCTGTCTCACACTGTCTGTGTGGCTTTTGTCTCTCAGATATGGGATGCGGTTCATCTCCAAAGTGCTGAAGGACACCCTCCATGAGAAGTTCCCCGATGCTACCGAGGACGAGCTGCTCAAGGTAATTTGTAAGCTAAACTGTGTCCCCCCCAGTTTTTAAAGGGTCAGTTCACCCAAATCACAAAGAAATCTTAATTATTTTCCCAGTTCCATCTTAACATAGTAGTATCTAGCCATGCAGAACATTTCAGGTCTCTTACACTGAGACTTATGCTACAACCCCAATACAACTGAGATAAATGGCATTTGATTTGTGGCACTTCTAACATCGAAAAACTACATTTCAGAAGCAGATAAGTGAAAAATATAATAATGTATACAAGGAGAATTTGTCAGCCACAACCTTTTACATACAGATAATTTGCAGTAACTTTAATCCTGGTGAGCTGGACAACTACAGCCCTTCTTCTTTGGCCTCTTCATCTTCTGCCTGGCTCTCTCTTCCTCTTTCCTTTTTTTTCTTTTCCTACTGTTGCTCTGCTCTTCCCGCCTTGCCGACCAGCTGCAGCCTCTCTGTCGTGGTGGGGGTGTCCTCCTTCTCTCTGTCTGCTGACATTAAGGCGAGCCGTGACCCTCTCTTCTGGCTTTCCTCCTCCCTGCACAAGCTGTTAATGTCATGGTCAAGAAGCCTTTCCTCTTTTTGCCGTAGCTCCTACCAAACCCTTAAATCTCAATTCAGCTCTCATGATTAATCGGAAAAGTTTTGTAATTTACAGATCTTTGTTTTGTGTGACAACAAATGCAGATAAATTAAAATAATTGTAGCTTAAAACCTGCTTCTTATAGTTGCTATAGTTTGCTGATTGAATTCAGTGCAACTGCATATACTGTTCTAGTATAACAAATAAATAAAAGCTTTAGCAAGAATAATCTTTCCAAATTCCTTCTTCTTTTTTTTTATCTATGGAGGGGAGGTGGGGGGGGGGGGGGCACAGGAAGCGGAAGTGCACCACTACCCCGTGTTCTAAATAGGATAAAGTGTGAAAACATGAATACTTTTATTGCTGACAAAAATCTTATTCTTTCTTTCTTGCCAATAGACAATAGATCATGGAAAGAACATTTTTCTTTAACTTGCAACCCCCCCCCCTTACACCTGATCACCAGAATCTTTGCTTCTCACGTGGCGCTCAGGGCTCCCGTATAACACAGCGCCATTTGAATATAACTTGACTAACGTTTCTTTCTGAACAGTTTGATGAATTGTTTATATTTTCCAATTTTAAGAGCTTTTATAAGCTTAAACAATGTAATAATAATGTTCATCCTAAGAAAGGATCCGTAAAGCATGAAAAAGATGCCACATTTTCTCATCATTATAATTCCACTAACTGAATCATTTGATTTTGACTTTTCAGATTGTGGGAAACCTCTTGTATTACCGCTACATGAACCCGGCCATCGTGGCACCGGATGCCTTTGACATCATTGAGGTGTCTGCGGGTGGCCAGCTGACCACTGATCAGCGGCGAAACCTGGGCTCCGTCGCCAAGATGCTACAGCACGCCGCCTCCAATAAGATGTTCCTGGGAGACAACGCCCACCTCAATCCCATCAATGAATATCTCAGCGCCTCCTATCAGAAGTTCAGGTCTGTTGTTAATTGTTATAGAAACAGCATTCAGTTCCTTGAGGATGATGTTAATAATGTTCCAGGTTCTTTCCTTCTTCCTCTCACGTTGTTGCTTATTTTCTTGGCTCGTCTGATTTTATCCTTCCTTTTTCCATTGCAGGCGTTTCTTCCTGGCAGCGTGTGACGTTCCCTCGCTAGAAGATAAGTTCAATGTGGATCAGTACTCTGACTTGGTCACCGTCACCAAACCTGTCATCTACATCTCAATTGGAGAGATTATTAACACTCACACAGTGAGTTTGGACCTTCTCACTATATATTACATGTTTTATTATACATGCATTATGTACTATATATGTATTCCTGTCAGTCTGCGCCGAACTGGTTCAGTGTTGAAGTTTTGTCTTCTGCTGTGTCACTAACACACTGACTGATCTTCCATATTGTTAGCTGCTGCTGGACCATCAGGATGCCATTGCACCAGAGCACAATGACCCCATCCACGAGCTGCTGGAGGACCTGGGCGAGGTTCCCACCGTGGAGTCCCTCATCGGTGAGAATAGAATAAAATAAAATAGATCTTTATTGTCATTGTGCTTAGAACAATAACAATCTGTTTAGCGGTTCTTCAGTAGTGTGCAACATAAAAGTATAAATAAATACAGTTAGTAAAAATAAAAGCAAATGAAAGCAAAATGTTTAGCAAGACGAGCGGTGAAAGCCATAAGATGCAGTGACGAGTGCGAAGAGTAAGTGGGGTGAGGCGGATGGTTTTATTTGTCAGTGACGTTCCAGTCCAGCAAAAATGAGCTAAACAAGTATTTAACTAATTCACAAAATCAAAAAGTTTATGTGGCGATGTTGTGTTCTTTTGGTTTACTCAAATGATGTGATAAATGTACAGAAATAATTCATTTGTATCCTTTGATGCATTTGTTTGAACACATGAACCTTTCACAGATTTTCTTTTACTCTTAATAATTGGGTAATTGTGTAATCCTTTGTGAATGTCACCGTCTCATTTAGGTGAAAATCCTCTTCCCGCTAACGACCCCAACAAAGAGCTGATGGGGAAGACCGAGGTGTCGCTCACACTCGCTAACAAGTTTGACGTCCCTGGTGAGGCCAATGCTGAGATGGACGCCCGGACCCTCCTGCTCAAGTAAGTTCATACTTTACATTCATGGCTAACAAAATTAATATGGTTGGTTCAGAAAATCCAATGGTTTCTTAAATGTTTCTTTTCAGCACCAAGAGGCTCATTGTGGATGTGATCAGGTTCCAGCCTGGGGAGACTCTGACTGAGATCCTGGACTTAACAGCAGGCACAGAACAGGTCAGAAACACGATACAGGGCCTTTTCAAACAGGCAACAGCTCACTTCACTTTGTAGGCAGTGGAGCATTAACTGAATTATTTTACAAATGACAACTTGCGTCTCCCACCTCTATGGCAACATCCTCTTTCCAACAGAAGCAGCTGTGTTCATTGGAAACTAACGATATTGCTGCTTACGTTTGTCTTTAACACAGTCTCATTTATTTACTGTGAAAACACCAAATTATCATAATAGATCATGTATATTTATGTATTTATGAAGTACATGCTACACAAATGGCAAGCAATCTAAGTGTGGCACTGAGGGGAACATATTGAATTAATTTGTATTTGTTCTAAATTGCTCAACTTGAATAGTTGCATTAAAAAAAACTGAATCTGAACAACATGTTTGTTTTGGTGGCAGCTGTGGAGACTGACCTTCAATCAGCGGCTGCACAGACCCATTACTGCCCATAATATCACTTTACGTTCAGTAATTAGAGTTTCTTATCTCTGGCAAATATTGAATTGCCTGAACTTTAAAGATAGACGGCTTAGAGCTCTTTTTATAGAAACTTTGTTTAACTGAGACTAGCTAACTATAAACCCTCTTGTTCCCTGGATGACAGGAAGCAGAGTACCAGCGTGCCATGCAGAGGAGGGCCATCAGAGACGCCAAGACTCCAGAGAAGATGAAGCAGGTCAAACCGGTGGTGGATGACAGCCTAACGCTGCAGGGCAAGAAGGACAAGATCAAGAGCAACCTACAGAGGCTGGCCGAGCTGGGGAAGGTTCACCCCGAGAACCGCTATCAGGACCTCATCAACAACATAGCCAAGGTAGGAAAAACAGACAGATCATCTCAGGAAGAGGACAATTAAACGTCCTGTGTTTTTACTTAAATGTGATGCGTGTGTGTTACAGGACATCAGAAATCAGAGGCGGTATCGTCAGCGTAGGAAAGCTGAGCTGGTGAGACTTCAGCAGACCAACACCGCCCTCAATTCAAAGACCAATTTTTACAATGTTCAGATTGATTCTTACAATCAGTATATCAAGACGTGCATGGACAATCTGGCCAGCAAGTGCAAGTGAGTGACCTTTTTACTTTGTTCGGTAGTGCTCCAAATGTCAGATTGTATTGGCTGCCTGTTTACATCTATCTTTAGAAAAAAGGTTCATATAGGATTTCTGTTTACATGCTAAACAACCCACATGTGTGCATGATTAAACTGCAGACAGAAGCCTCACCTGTTAGCAAACTAGCAGGTGCACATACAAGAAAGGTATTATATTTCAAGCTGGAGGGTGAGCTGGGGTTGGGGTAAGTGTTTACATCCCAGATAGACGGTCAACCTTCCCTCATTCTTGTGTCTCCAAACTAAAAGAGAGGGGGGGGGAAGGTTGGCCGTCTATCTGGGACGTAAATCTGTAAATTGCGTGCAGCAATTAGGGCTGCAAGATATGAGGAATATACTGTAACGTTGTTCAATATCGAGATCTAAACCAGATTAGAGATCCTCCTCTCTATTGCGTGACGGGTTTGTTAGTCAGAAGTGGATCATTCTGTGTTATGAAACAGTTGAAAATATATGAATCAAAAATGTATGAAGGCCAAAATACATACTTTGTTAATTTCCCTTAGTGTCCAATACAACCTCATTCTGGAAGAGCTACCTTCTGTCCTCTGATGATCCTTTTCCAAACATGTTGAACAGACTTGAAGGCTAAGAGATGGTATTATGTTGTACTTCACACTTGTCTTTCTTTGTCTTCTCCTCAGGAAGAAACCAGGCGACAACAAGGCCAAGAAGAGTAAACAGGTTTCACAGAAATACACGGCCTCTCGCCTCCATGAGAAGGGCGTGCTGATCGCCATCGAGGATCTGCAGCCCAACCAGTGAGTTCTGCTTTCTTTAACGCAAAAGCCAACCTTCAAAACTAGCACCCGCAACTTCTGCTTAAAACGTTTCCCAGGAAGATCCGTAGTTCTTACTTAACATCCTGGCTGCCTGATCTGTTGCCTGATATGCTGCTAATAATCTTTCTTTATGCAACGTTAGATATCAAAACTTGACATGTTTAACGTCATCTCAAGCTTCTGTCATTGTCATTCGTGAAAACCCAATTAGTTCACTTTGTTTCAGCCGTTTTAGTTCAATTTAAGAGCCAGCGGGCTGCTACCGTCTCTTGACATGAGCTTCTGTCCACATTAACAATGAATCTTCCTGTTCGCTCTTCTCTCTTCACAGGTTCAAAAATGCTATTTTTGAGATTTCTCCATCAGAGACTGTCGGCGTTTTTGAGGTGAAGGCCAAGTTCATGGGCGTGCACTTGGAGACGTTACAGTTAGAATATCAGGTAATCTTTCTTTTTCATATCTTTTTTCCCCCGAAGGCCTTTTCACATTTGGGATAGTTTTATTTTTTAATGCGATTAATTTACACGTCAATATATTTTTTCAAACTACTGTTTTTGTCATAAATGCTTTCACATACAACGCAACTATAACGCATCAAACAAGCAATGTCATTTATTTTCTGAAAGAAGGTTAATTTTCACCTCTGATGAAGTCATCAAACAAGCACATTGTGTTTAAATGTATATAAACTATAAACCAACAACACAGAGGCTCCGTAGTCCCAGTCCCAAGACGGCAAACTTTATTCCTCCATGCAGCACATGTCAGTTCCACTCCTTCCGTTTCTAACTTTCACAATAAAAGCCCTAGACATACAGAATATTATTTGCAGGTGAGTATTTCACATTTTCGTGTCGTTTATTCGTCACGCCCACGGTGTGCCTTTACAGACTAGACAGACTGAGTATTTGTACACGTTATAGAGACGGTTCGCTGCGATTGATTTATTGTGGCTGATCTTTTTCTGTGTTTGTTCCTCAGGATCTCCTCCAGCTGCAGTATGAAGGCGTGGCAGTGATGAAACTCTTCGATAGAGCCACCATCAATGTCAACCTGCTCATTTTCCTGCTCAACAAAAAGTTTTACGGGAAATAGAAACAAAAGGATAAAAGGGCTACAGAGACTGATTTAAACCACAAAACCCACTTTGAAGGGTTGCACAAAGCCCTGACCTGACCCACCCCGGCTTTCCTACACATTCCCTACTGCACTTCTCTTATGTGCCTATGCAAATCTACGTGCATTATTTTTTATTATGTGGATCACCATATGTGCTTTATTCTTAATGGAAAGCTCTCAAGCCAGCACGCCACAGAAGCTCGCTGGAGTCTTCTTTCTTACCGTCTTTATTGTCTGTAACTGCCTATAGGTCAGAGGTTTAAGATGTGTATGTTTTGCTTTAAATATTTTGAATATCTTGTGCATGGGCCTTGATTTAATTATAAAAATATTATGTTTTATGTAAAGAGATCATGTTGTGTGTCTTTCTCAGCTGTTAGTTTATCTGCTTACCTGACTGATAAAAGCTTTATAAACATCTCCTCCGCCAATACCAAAGCGCTAGCATACTTTTCAACAGGTCTTTTTCTTCATATTTTATTTTGAAAAAGCTGTCGTTAGTAAGTATTTTTCACATATTTTAATTGAATATGATTAAACTCTCTATTAATTTGGATTTGCCCAACCTCAACACATCCTTAACACACCCGAGGATCCTTAAAAAGTCTTTAATTCATCTAAATATAATGCTTTATTTAGTATTAATATGTCTGAAATTAATCTTTTAAAAGTCTTAAAAATGCTAACACATGGGAAGTAGGATTTTATTCATTTTCTGACGTTGCATTGTAAAATCTCAAAATAATAATTTACCAAATGCCTCTTGCATTAAATACAGATAGCAGAGTAAATGTGTGTAAAATTGCTCTTAAATTTCATTCAGTGGCAATAAAAAATGTCTTATATCTAACTTGCCTTAAGGTGCAGGAATATCTGATATTTATGCAAACACAAAGTGGCATCAGACGTAGTACTTGACAAGAATTGCAACAACAAAATCGGCATGTTCATATTAAGCCGTTGAACTTAAAACCTGATGTTTTACAAAAGAAATATATAATTAACATTTAATTTGCTGTGTGAGCATGACACATTACACCACTGAAGTCTGTTCCAGCACTAATCTGGCTCTGGAGTATTTCCCGTCTTTCTTGGCGAGTCAGGATGTTGGTTTGTGTTTTGGACCTGAGCTGACCACGACTGCAGCCTGGTGCTCACAACTGACCTGCAGTGTGTTTCTCCTTTCAGCGCTGACATTCTTGAGCAGGATGTGACGTGGCACTTCCAGCACACAACGCTGTGCAGATGTGCTCAATCTCATGTGCTTTCTCAGATGATTTACTGGAAAGTTTTTTTTTTTTATCTCTCTCATGGGATGTTTGTAATTGTATAACTAATCACTAGTGATTCAGTTATACAAGATAGAGTCAGTGAACACCTCATGTCCGTTAATCTGGTAAACATAGGATGGGAAGTGTAAGAGGGACATTTAACACACAGTTTTTTATAAACTCTTGTTGAAAATAATTTGACAAAGTTGCCCTTATTTATATTTATGTTGTCAGTCCACATTATACTGTAGTTGCAAACCCTAAAACGGATCATGTCGGTGAGCTCGAGGATGTGCAGTATTACAGTAACTACACGTGTGGGTCCAGTAGATGTCACTCTACACCATCCTATTCTTAGCTCATTGTATCAGTTTGACTTGTTTCAAGAAGCCTTGAATTGAGATTCCATTGAACTATGTGGATCGTCTGTCTCGTGTAAATGACCAGAGGTTGACACTGTTACTAGAAATGGAGGAGACTGTTCTCTCATTATTTGCTCTCATTCAGTCCATTCAATGTATTTTACCTGTTTTAGAATAAAGCTCTACAGATGCAATGTGTTTTCCCTTATCCGAAAGCTGTTGTGCAGGCAGTGGTGGATTGTAACACAGTACATTTACTCAAGTACGGTACTTGTGTACAATTTTGAGGTACTTGCACTTAACTTGAGAATGTCTGTGTTATGCTACTACTTCACTACATTTCAGACAGAAGTGTTGTACGTTTACTCCACTACAATTATTTGACCGCTATAGTTACAGAAGATTTTAAACACTAAACATGATTACTTTGGTAAAATGATCCCTGGTTATAGATATAGAAAGCAGTTCAAATAAGTCTCCCTCTCGACCAGCTATAACATAAAAATACTGCTCCATTAATACAACATTCACAGGGGCATTCTGCTACAGAATGAATACTTTTACTTTGGATTTTTTTTAAAGTATATTTTGTTGGTAATACTTCTATTTTACTTGGCATAGAGTATGTTTTACATTGTAATATTTCTACTCAAGTAAAGGATCTGATTACTTTTTTTCACCACTGTGTTCAGGGTGAGAGTACGTCCATAAAAGTTGATCTGATACTAGGTTGCTAAAGAAAGCTGACTCAAGCCAGTACAGAACAAAACCTATTTCTAGTAGTGCATGCAGTGGGTTCTTATGTTTAAAATAGATTGTGATAGTTTACTGTATTTACTGTAAATGTGGGTAATTGTACTGTGACTTGAGAAAACCCTCGATGTGTACAGTCAGACGTCTGAGAGGACTCCTCTATATTTCTGAATGGTCTTTCTTGCTTTTAGGTTGTAAAGTCCTCTTTACAAATAGATGTTATTTTCTATGTTTGTTTTGTACATGGAGAACAAAACGATGTTCGATGGTTCAACCAGACTCACAATAGTAAGAGCAGAAAGAGCGACAGTTCAACAACAGAAGAAATCAGCAGTCATTGATAAAATGAACTGGAAGTTTAGCATCTAAATGTGTGCAGATTTAAAGAGCTTCCTGTGTCTGTGTCAGGAGCACAATAATGTCTGTAACAAGCTGCAATTAACAGGCAATATGCTGCTTTAGCTATTACAAATAGGTTAGTCTACATGTAACATAATACAGACTGACAAATCACAGTTTAACCCTCTTTAATGTAACCAGTGAGTAGACTGCAGAGGGTCCAGAGAGAAACAGACAAACTCAATATTTAGAGTCCAACTGTACCGTTTTGGTTCAATAATGATCGAGGGTCACTTATGCTTTACTAGACTGGAAAACAAATTCAAAATCCAAGTTCCAACAATATTCCCTCATTATGCAACACTGTGGGGACTAAATGGAAGTTTGAATCATTTATTTATTCTTTTGGGGCTAAAACTATGAGCTCCAGAATATATTTGAGCCATTTTAATTATGTATGAACCTTTGCATAGTTCCTCGGGTAGTGTCTTCTGTCTCTTACAGAGTCCAAGATGAAAATGAAAGAGGACAGAGCTTTTGCAAACAGGGCCTTGAGGGTCTGAAAGACCTGCCTGAGGAAATAAGGTTGTCTGAGTCAGTGTCTTCTTTTAAGTCTCTTCTAAAAATGTAATTTTATCGGAAAGTATATACTGATTTCAGTCAGTTAGCCTACTGAATACAAATTGCATGCTGTTTTTGTTAATAGTAACATAATCCATTGGATTACAAAAACATAAATAATCTAATCTAAATACTTTTCGATTACTTCAAAATATTGCACTTTATAGAAAGAAATGGACGATGAACGCTCTTGTAATGCAACAGGAGCACTCACTCAAATTGGTAAACTTCCATTTTCAATGTTTAAACAAGGAAGAATTACTATGCAAAAATCACCATTAAAAAAAACAAATGTAAATTTAGTCACCATTAACAGAACTGGCAACCTGAGAGGAATCATTTACTAACATTTACAGTAAAACATATTCGGTATTTAGAATTGGCCGAATCAGATTACCCTTACAGTTTTTTTTTAATTGCCAAATAACTTTTTCTAATCTGATTACATGTCACTCGTTACTACCCAAACCCGCCTGATTTTAGCTGAGCTGCCTGTTTATTGGTTTTATTTTTTTGTTTATGATTTTTCATTTGTCCATGCATTTTATCATTATTTATTGATTCACTTGTTCTCTCTGTGAAGCACTCCGTACTTTGCTTTGATACATTTAAATAAAGTGTGTTATTATTAATAATGTTAGAGATAACAGTGTTTAGTAATCCCGGAGAGAGACAGGATAATGTCGTCACTGTGTCGCCGCCCTGTGGACATCACAGGTACGGACAGTGTTTAACGAGGTAATGTTTTTCTCGCAGTAGTATGAGGATAACAAGCCAGCGGACCTAAGTTGCTGTTACTAGCCCTGTCAACCGACGGCTAATATACAGATCAAATTAGCAGCAGTTTTCTCTGAAGACTTTTGCTTCGGCAGCGACGAAGGAGATGAGCTTTTCTTTCGGCGGTGTTTGTTTATCTTCATTGGAGTCATCGGGTTGGAGTTTGTCTGAAATCTCTCTGCTGTCCGTGGATTAACACAAGACTCGACTCCGAAGAAGCGCTGTGATATCAATTTAAATGTGAAATTGTGGATTATGTTCCTGCATTACGCGTGAATACTTGTGTTGTTGAAGTTTCCCAGTGTGTGGAGTAACATAAAGTCGAAATTCAGTTTAAGTCCGGACGAGACCAGCGGACACTTGTTGAAATACAATTTACCGAGCAAACCTTTTCCCAACTGCTCGGGAGCTTTGCTAACGGTAGTAGCGAGATTTAGCTATCGAGGCTAACAACTTTCTCTAAAACCAGTGCTAAATCTGCCACAACTTGGTTCTAATGCATGCATGTTAGATGTTGACCAAGGCCGAGTGACGACAAGTTGACAAAGTGCGTTTGTCAAAATTGTTGAGATGACACTGACAGCAGCTTAGCTAACTTGGCTAGCTGCAGCTGTTACTCAGCGTCCACCTCCAGCGTTATGTTAGCAATGACAGCTAGCGTTAACGATAGATTCAAACAAGTGGTTCGCTGGAAATGTGTCAAATGAAGTTATATTTTACCATTAACTTCTTCTAATCAACAAGTCATTCCTTTCGGAAGTTATTGTAGTTACATTGTAAGCACATGATTTACAAAGGCTTTATTTACTCCGCTCTCTAAGCATAAGAAGACAACTTTTATAACGAGAGCTTTACCGTTAGCTTAGCTACGTTAGCTACTAGCGCGGCTTACAATAACACTCGGTTGTGATTCTGCAGCCAGCAGTTGACTCTGAATTAACTTTGGCCAGACAGCAATGTGTGCTAGGTTTTAAAAACTCTGATGGATTCACTGCAACGCTCACTGAAAGACTTTGGACAATAGACTCCCAGCACCGTCTACGACTTTCTCCAAGTAGCTGAAGTTGTAAAACTGCGGCCCGCACGATGTCCGGCTCCCCGGGCACAGGTGGCTCAAACCCCAGGAAGTTCAGCGAAAAGATAGCGCTGCACAACCAGAAGCAGGCAGAGGAGACGCGGGCCTTTGAACAGCTGATGACAGACCTAACTGTGTCAAGGGTAAATACACTTCATTTTCAGCTAATTGTCTTTTATTAGTGGCCTTTTGTTTTGCACTAATGCGTTCATTGTGATTACGGACGAAGCGCCCTCTTTCACACAGCCTGGACTGGAATGAGCTGCCTGTTAATGGACTTCCTCTACAGTCTGGGATTTCTGGTATTCATCCAGTACTTCATGTTTCTCTTCTCATTCATTCAACAGTGGCAAACCATATTTGCTGCAAACATATCATAAACAAATATATAGCAAAACTTAAGCTATCAAAAGGGGACCGGCATATTATAAAACTCTGCATTTGGGGTGCAATAATTTAAGACCTGTTTTTAATTGCAACCAGCCGTGAAACAGGAAATTGAGAGTAGCTCCTCTACATATGCACCACCTACCTAAAGCTCCCCTGCTTATGAATACCCAAAGGAAGCAGTGTTGCCTGTTATTATACAGTATTCATGTCTTCAGACCATACTGTGTTTGCAATTTCTTATTCTATTATATGTATTGTATTCCCGCGTTAAAACCTGATTTCCCCCCTGAGTGGCTACAGTTCAAGGGATGATTCATAATTTGGGCATGTCAGTCATTTACACACTCCCTTGTATTAGGCAGTGATCCCATTCATTTGCTGTACAGATGCTCAGGTGTCCTTTTTGTACATTTACGACTTATGATATTTTGAAAAACGTATTGAGGCATGTCTCACAACAGTCATATTCAGATGATTGCCATATTTAAGTGTCATGAGCAATCTGTGTCTCTTACATTTCCACTTGTTTGGGACATTTAGCTCAACAAATTAAAATCTATTTCAAACCTGAGCATGAAGCATAAACGTTTTGTCTCCCCTGTTAATAGTTGTTTCTCAGCAACTGTCTACCACAAGTCAGACATTTTAGATATTAGATATATGTAGTTCCAAAGTACCAAATCCTCCCATTAGAGGTTTGAACCAGAACATCTTTGGATATTTCTTTTCATGAATGACTGAACAGATTAATCGATCATCAAAACATCAACAAATCCATTAATCGACTAATTGTTTCAACTGTTCTGTACAGTGTAACATCCTGATGTGTTGACAAATGAGGGGATTTCTTTGACTCCAGAAAAGTATTAAGCAACTATTTGGATAATTGATAAATCTTTGTCATTCTTCTACCCAAAATGAAAAAAAAACTAAACATTCTCTCTTAAGTATTTGCTTCCTTTCTTTGTCATATCATGAATTAACACATTAAAATATTGAAGCTGAAGATTTTTGACTTTGGAGAAATGAAACTGGACGCTGGTCTCCTGGTCTCCTGGTCGACTGGTCTCAGTTGTCTTTGACTAAGTGCTTCTAGATGTCCTAGATGATTGAGAACCCTCACAAGCAAATATATGTGGATTTTGTAGCAGCTCACTTAATATCACATTAGTCAACATGCTTTTTAAAAGGAGCTGTTATTTCTTTGATATTTCTCTATATCTCAGGACAATTTCAAACATATACCCTACACATTCCAAACAGTAAAAATAGTGCCCTCTGGGAGGATATAAAGGCCCTTTTCACATTATACTCATGCCATTGATTTACAATGTGCTCTTTCTATAAAGTGGGAGAGTCCTGAATGGCCAGTCAAAGAGGATGTGGTTTTGAATGAAGTTTGCCATAAGGTATGAACTGTCAGTGACCCTGTGAGACAGAAAAGTCCAGTGAGCGAGGCTGAGGCTCACCAGGGTGCAGCACACACTGCCAACAAACAGCTGGAATTAGAACTAGCTGCTTCAACATTTACACCAGTGACCAAGGACTGAATATAAACCCCCTGAGGGGCTCTGAGAAAGGGTACCCAAGTGAACGAACAGACCACGGACTTCTATCAGTTGCTGTGCTGCAGGGAGTTGGCATCCCTGTGAACCATAAATGTGTAAAGTCTGCATGTTATGTAATAGCTAAAGCCAACACTGTACTAAGAGGTTTAAAATGAGGATTTGTTAAAAGAAAAAAATCATATTTTTGTCATTTGACCTAGATGGAAAATTAAATGTTACTGGTGTGACGTCAAAATTAATTACAATAATGTCTAAAATATGTTTGTCATGTACCTCTGTTTAGTGCAGGGGCAGTTGTAATCTGACATTCATTAGCTACAGTTGACAGAGAATTAAACTCACATCTTTGGTTCCTGCTACATTTTGTATTTGAAGGTGTGAAATGTGCCTCCTTGATCTAGATCAGTACTCAGGTTTGGATGCAACTTTCAAGGTTAAAGTATTATCTCAGAATTCTAGACGCTGTGTCTTGGAAAGTTTTTAATAAGACTACATTTTCATTAGTATCTCATGGCTCTCAACTGCAGAGAGAAGGGAAGGTACCCACAGCATGACTCACAGGGTTGCTTTTGCTTCTTTCAGGGCAAGAAACTTTTGTTTTTGTTGTAACTATTATAACTCTCTTTAGTTTCTGCCGACTGGCCATAGATGCAATGAATACTGATGAATTAAAACAACGAAAAGACAAAACATAGTTTCTTGAAAACAAGATAAATGCACTTATCGCTGCATACTAACACTTTCCAAGTCTTGTCATATTCACAGGGAGCTTTGTCCGTTCGCTGTAAATCCATTGATAAAGTTGAATAAGTTCAGTCATTGAGATTCAAATGTTGCACTTTGTGCAGTCTAAGGAAGAAGTGCCCCTCTGATTTGCCTTTTCCCGACAACAGCTGATGATTGACTCTGTTTACCTTAAGTTGGCAGAACAAGCTGCCTCTTCTGTTTTCTGTGAGGTTATCGTTGTGGCATCTCCTGATAGAGTGCCAGTTTGGAGGCCACACTGCCATTTCATAGAATGTGTGTCCCTCAACTCTATTTTTATCAAATATTTTGGATGCATCTTTACATTACTAATTAGAGCATTTTATTCATTGAGTTGTTTGGCATTCAGGCCTAAATGGACATGAATAGTAGTTGTGATGACTGATTGCTGTTTGACTCGCAATATGACGTTACAACATTTGAATTCTGTATGCAGTTTGATGTGAATGCTTTAAAGAGGCATTCATAGACAATTGTAATTGACAATCGAGATTTTAGACACAGGTGATGTCTGGGTTTATTTCTCTTATTTGAGAAAGGTGAGAAATAAAAGCCCTAATCGAAGCCAATTGTCATTTGTATTCTGACGCTATATTGTCTTTACACATGACAAACCGTTACAATTGTTTGTTTGTTTTTGTCCCCGCTCTGACTGACAGGTGCAGTTCCAGAAGGTCCAGCAGCTTCGTTTGAATCAATCACGGGCGCAGTACTATGGCTCTCTGCCTAACGTCAACCAGATCGGCAACACCAGCTCTGAATTCCAGGTGGGGTCTCATTCTGTTTGAGTCCAGAACAATGCACAATCTCTGCCTCAGTAGTGCTCAGTCCAGGGTAATTGCAGTGAATTACTTTCGACTGTATGTTGAACACTGTATGTGATGTATTTTGTCCACCCAGTGGTTTCTTAAGGTGTGTTCAGATAGAAAGCACACAAGTTAAACGATTTTCAATTGACATGGACGTGTCTTTGCGTCAGTTTTGCACTGTCCCAGGTGAAGTTGCTCTGGTACCACGTACACTTATGAGCATCCTTATGTTCGAACAATGGTGTTCGTTACGGCCATTCCATGACTAGCACAGAAGTCCAACAACAAATGACCATTCGGGTTTAGATCAGGGAGGCCGTTCCTCCCAATCACACCTCTCCAGACGTCTCCATCGTTTCCCACGTGTGCGTTAAAGTCTCCCAGCAGAACTACAGAGTCCCCTACTGGAGACCATACAGGATTCCATTCAGGGTCTCCAAGAAGGCCTTATACTCCGAACTGCTGTTCGGTGCGTAGCCACAGACAACAGTCAGAGTTTTCACCCCCATAACCTGTAGGCGTAGGGAGGTGACCCTCTCGTCCACCGGGGTGAACTCCAACGTAGCGGCGCTCAACCGGGGACCTGCCCCATGATGTCACATTGCGTTGCTGAAAACTGTTCAACCTTTTTGCGGGGGTGTTCTGGTGTTGGAAATTAAATCAGTGGAGTTCATTTTGCGTGAATGTACTCAACTGCTTTCTTATAAGGAAAAGGATGTTTGATGTATCCTTGAATATTCTTCTTTAAAACCATGCCTCCCCTGGAATCTACCAAATTCAAGGTCTTGTCCTCATTCAGAGTTTTTCAAGGCACTGAGCACAATAACGTCACTTTTAATGTTTTCTAGTCCAGTGGTTCCCAACTGTTTAGACCACAGCACCACTTCAAAGGAATTTGTTTTGTC
Organism: Cottoperca gobio; assembly: GCF_900634415.1. Taxonomy (NCBI): domain Eukaryota; kingdom Metazoa; phylum Chordata; class Actinopteri; order Perciformes; family Bovichtidae; genus Cottoperca; species Cottoperca gobio. The sequence goes on from NC_041357.1 coordinate 7,809,098, forward strand.
ATGGCACCCTGATCCACCCAACCCCCAATATTATTATTATTATTATTATTATTATTATTATTATTATTATTATTATTATTATTATTATTATTATTATTATTATTATTATTATTAATAAATAATATAGACTTATTCTCACGCACTCAGTATTAAAAGCCAACAGGTGCTCTGAAGATAAATATAAAATCTGAAATAAACTGATTTATATATGTTTAATGTATTTCTGCTTTTGTCTTCTGTTTTAATATGTTTGATAACATAATATAAAACACAATCAACGTAAATATGGCTGATTTTTATGTGGTGAAAGGTTATTAAAAATGCATGATCAATACACTGATATATCTTGCGGCACCCTTAGCCCGTCCTCAAGGCGCCCACTTTGCGAACCACCACGCTTTACTGGACCTTCAGAAGTGCAAACAAGCTTCTCCTAAGAGCGTTAAATAATTCAGCTGCAGACTGTAAAAAATGATGGTATAAAAGATCAGTGCAGTCCGGAGCTGCTCCTCTACAGCGCTGGACCTGTATCTGTGTCAGCTCCCCAAGGAGCGGGCTATGCTGGGATACAGAGGGTCCAGGTGAAAGTGCCCTTGTTATTCGAAAGAAGGGCCCTTTTTGAGGTGAAGCAGTAATTGCAACACTGGGGTCAGGCTCAGAAATCAATCCCCACATGGAGGGAGAAAACTCACTTTTGGAGTCCATTCACCTTCTCTTCTGGGAACAAAACTCGACAAACTGAATGGCTTCTAGATTCCACTTGATTATCACCATTTGTTAGCCCAAATTCAATTACATGGATGCGGAGTACTTAATGTAGTAAGCTCTGAGCTTTCTCAAACTCACAGAAACTATTTTAGTTAAATCCCTAATCTGCAGTTTGTGTGCAAGTGCGCACATGATCAATATGGCAATAAAGGATTGGGGCGTTACACTTGCAAAAAAAGTCAAATTAAGTTTTTCATTTCAAAATACAGTTTTTTTTTAACAATAAAAGGCAGAAATATATATATAATTATTTCCTCTGCATGTTCCAATTAACTCTCATCGAAGCAGCGCTCTTGGGAAGTGACTGAGTCACTTCCATTGCTGGGATGAACTAATGTAGCATTCAAAGCTGCCATTTTTGATGAAAGCATTGTTCAAGAAAACATCTTTATGCAGTCATGACTCATACAATATAGTTTCTAATTTCTAATCAAAATAGACGACTATATTTAACTGCACCTTTGTGCCTGTAGTGTTAATCAGCCAGCATGACACACAAAACATTTTAAATGTAGCGGCCATCACATGTGATGAAACGGTTTATAGATGACTGACTTTAGACTTTAGACTTTAGTTGAAACTTTAATTAAATTAAATTAAAGTTTATTTAGTTATATTTAAAGTTTTGATTAAAATGACACATGACAAAGTGATTGTCGGATGCCCCTCTTCCTCTCTCCCTGCCAACGTGTGGGAAGCTGCATTGTTAAGCATCTCATTTCTCTTCTCAGGGTGGCTTTCCGTCAGGATTAGACTCGGTCAGAGGGACCCGCCACCACGGGCTGGTCGAGAGGGTCCACAGGGACCGCAACCGCATCAACTCTCCCCATCGCCGACCCATCGACAAGCACGGACGTCAGATATCCTTCCAAGCTTAAATCATTGACAGTAGGAGATGTGGAAGTGGGTGTTGTGGCCTCCGGGTGGTTGGTCTTTATTGTTGTAGTCTTCGTCTTTTTTTAATGGCAGTTTGTGTTTGTGATGCAGTTTCAAGCGTGACAACACATGGAGGCAGCTGTTTTGTAGCCTCAGGAACAGAATTAGTCATAATGCTAATTTGAAATGTGACGCAGAGACGGTGCGCTTTACTTTATGCCTAATGACCATTGACAGTAGGAGATTCTCAGGTTGTGTGGGTATTTTGCATATGCGTGTAGCAGCAGATGTAATGTTTATGAGGAAGCTGCAGGAGGGTGTAATTATTGTAATGGGGATAACACACAGACTGAGGAACATAGTAGTGAGTGTTGGTACTTTAGCTCTCAGCGACACCCGTTAGAATCCATTTCCCCAGAATCTCCCCAGAGTTGGAGAGGAAGATCAGAAAAATCTGATTTTTTCTGCTACTTTTCGATTACCATTTTTTATGGTCTGTATGATTCAGACCTTCTTGGTTTTATAAGCCTGATCGCATTGTATAAACTGATCCCATTTACAATGCACAGCTAATCACCATTAAAGTTGTCGCCGGTCAACATTAAGTCGTGTGCAGTGTGTGTCAGACTTCATCACAGCTGCCTAGGTATCTCGTATAGTACAGAATACAGACACAAACAAGTGGTTGAATTTAGTCCCAGAATGATTAGCAGCAATTTTAAGTTATAGCATAATGGATTGCCTTGTGTAACTTGGAAATACTGTCCAACTTCCAAATGAGTCTTGTAGTTTGAGCTGTACTTGTTGATTTAAGCACTTTAGAAATCATTACTGATTAAAATTTGAAGTGCAGGAAGAACAAGGTCCCTGACGTCTTCACAACAACTCAAGTGTCTGTAATTGTTCTGAATGAGAACACTATGTACTGTCTGTTATAAGTCTTTACTAGATCACATAGAAAAACTTACTTCTTATAAACAAATGTTTTAATGAACACAACTCAACAGTTCTAATGATTTATAAAAAGAATGATCTAGAAAAATAACTATATTCATCATACAAGACATGAATTACATTTCCTGATTTGGATTCACACCCAATATGTTGCATTTACATGAAACACCCTTAGCCCACTGATCCATCAGCACGCTCCCACATCATGGCATTTTAATAAGCGGATCTGTTTATTTCTTGCCTTGAGACAGAGATGATTCAGTGACCTGTCACTATGGTGTGTGTGTGTGTGTGTGTGTGTGTGTGTGTGTGTGTGTGTGTGTGTGTGTGTGTGTGTGTGTGTGTGTGTGTGTGTGTGTGTGTGTGTGTGTGTGTGTGTGTGTGTGTGTGTGTGTGTGTGTGTGTGTGTGAGAGTGAGAGATAGCTGGAGAGGAGTTTGTCCTGTGTCCCAGCATGTGATGTCACAACAGCCTATATTTCTGTGGAGAACAATCGGAGCAGATGCATAATGTGACGGTTATTAGGATGTATTTTGAGGAAAGCATTCGTCATTACTTTTTCTTTGATTGTCAGAACAGTATGACCTCACTGATGAAACTTGTGTGGCCTCCAAACGTGTTTCTACAGTTTGTATAGAGTCATGCATTTTTGTCCTGTGTGGGCAGGTTGATTCTGTGCTGACCCACATCGAGGGGGATGTTTGACCGTTTAACCAGTATAGCATAGCTCTAAACATACTTGACTGTTTCAAAGGATTCAGTGTAATTTTAAATTAGTTTTGGCAATGTAAAGCTCTGTGGGTTGTCTTTGATTTTTCAGTTTATTGTGCGTATGCGTTGTAATGTAGAACACACGGTAATGTACACAGCGTGGGTGGAGGCACTCTTATAAAAGTCTTCTCTTGTTAGGATCAAAAAAAGAAGCAGTTGGTGCATTTGTATTTGGTGGGTGGTGTTGGTTCCACACATGTACGTGCATGTGTCCTGTACCCGTATAGATTGCGCGGTCAAAATCGTGTAAAGGTCACTGGTGGAAGAGATTGTTTGTGCCAAAATAGACCGGACTGTCCAGTCAGCTCTTGATCACAAGGTGTATGTTTGCGTGGACATCTCAGCATGTCCTTAAGTCAGAAGTTAATTCTGTTCATCTGTTTGTATTCTTTGATAACAAAAGTGCATTTGTTTGAACAGGCATGTTTGTTACAGAAGAGTTTAGAAGTCATGGTAGTAAAAATAAAAGTGTGAAATTGACACAAAAACAAGCCCCACACAAGACCTGAAGAGGTCTAGCCCCCAGGTCATGTGGGAAGCTGGTTTAGTTAGAACAACACACTGTTGTTGCCGTGTAGACTTATGTATTTTCCTACACGTTGTTTTGAGACTTTGAGATACTTTCAAAATTGGTCAAAATACATCTTAAGTTCTTGGATGTTCTCAGCACATTCCAAACTATGAATACTTATTTCAAGGCTGCCCAGTAAATAATAACGTTATACTGTATTGATTCCATGTAGGAATATTCTTGCAGAAGCCAGCATACAGTAAATGTTAGTGAGCTCTGTCATTTTTCTTTGGGATCAACCTTTTGGGACCCTGGATAATATTAAGCTTTAGGGCCCAAATCCACATCTTAAATTACTTCATGTTTCTTAACTTTTGCAAATCTACTGACATCAGATCAATTGTACAATGCATGCTGTCATTCCTCATAGTTTTGACAATCAGGAAATAATAATGCTATCGAGTAGGGCTGAATATCGAACAAACCACAATGCATCAGTAGCACGGACTAATGTGGCATCAAATACCTCACCTTCACCAAAAAGTGACCAAAAATAAGGAAAAAACCTGCAAATGGAGGGAAAAAGACGAGTTCTTGTGAGGGTCTGTAGTAGGGAGAGCCGGACCTTCACCCACTGAGAATCAATTTAGTCCGGCAGCTGCAAACTACACCATCCCCTGCTCTGCAGAGTGGTTTAAGTGATGATGACGAAGCAAAGCAGCATCTTGAAAATGAAGATAGTGTATAGTGAAGATGTGTAGTGCGGTTTGTGGCTCTGATTGGTGAAAGAAATGGAAGGCGATTTATTCTTTTATTGTATCCCAACCTTACAGTTTCTACATACCGGACAGACAACTTAAGCGCGCCATCTACAGTTTAGGGTTCTAGTTGTTGAATGGTGTTAAGTAAGAGCTCATGAACCAGCCAATTAATCAGTTTGACAGGATTGTTTATCCTCTGCGTCTGGAGAAACCACAATAGTGTCCTTTCCATTTGAGTTGTATTTGTGTATAATTGAAAAGGGGCTTATCCCATATTTTGTGTGAGGGGTGATAGCTTGGCTCCAGTCTTTGTAAATGTGTCTCACTACTACTGATGATAATGTGTCCAAGGCCTAAACAGATGCTGTGTAGAACAGTGGTTGTCCTTGTGTGGCACCCAATCGCTGCTTTAATTTGTTTTTGTTGACCGGTCAACATTTTCAACACGCCTCCCTGAACTACCCAGAGAGACTATTTCTGGAGAAGTGGCGCTCCACTTGCAAACACGAAAAGAGTGATTGTCGTCAAGACAAAACACCACCCTTCTGAAGTCCTGCCCTTCCACAGACAATGCCAGGAACTCTGCCTCTTCATTCAGTACTAAATCAAATAATGCTGTCATTGTTTCATTACGTATTTGAGAAAGGCAGCTCCATTGTTCACACTTGTGTTTCACCGCTATAGGGCTTTGATGAGAATGTGCTTACACATACAGGAAATGCTTACTTTTCTCTTTGAACATGTTGCTCTCATTCTCTAAGATGTCATGTCATGCAGTTGAGTTTAGAGCTAAATTAAGATCACATCCTTGTTTCATTTTTCCACAACTGCTTTTATACTTAGGAGTTTCAAGGCAGATTGTAAATGTGTTTTATTCTAGTTGTCTTACATTTATTTCTGTGTTATAATATCTAATAACAGTGAATCACATGCATGTAATCTTCATAGAAAAATGTACTTAATGTCACGGTGATGGTTTTTTGTATTTGTGCCAATAATTCCCTTAACTGAAACCTACATAGAGAGCTCTCCGTATGGAGCAGTGTACCTGTCCCCACCTCTGGACAACAACTGGAGAAGGTAAGTGGCACATCTGCTGTCAGAATGGTCTTCTCTTCTTCCTCTAGCTAGGAACTGTTTCCTCTTACCACCCTGTTTCCTGTATCAAGCCACTCTGTGCCTACTTGTATTGTCTTTCTTATCGAGGCACCAGCCGTCATGATCAAACACAAATCAGAAATGTATATCGTGATGAGTGGATGTCCAGGGCAGAACTGAGGCATGGTGATGTTGTTGACCTTCATTGTTTGTGCACAAATGTTTCAGGTGCTGTGTTAGCCCTGGGAAGGCCGCGTCTACCTAAAAGTGTTTGACAGATAGCCTTTTGCTTTAAAGGTCATGTCCAACAGCAGTCGTCCTACTGTTTAGGGATGTTATGTTGTCACAGCAGCATTGCCCTGTGGTCCAGATTCTCCATCTTAGCAGAAATTCAGTATCAGTACCTGCTGGAAAACAATGCTACTCTACGAGCTGGCCTTGATTTGAGCTTCTTCTGCTAACCCTTTTTTCCAGCTCTGGTTGTGCCTACGTAGAGCAGTCAGTATATTGGTAGACGGCTTTTCTTCAGTGTTTACAAGAGAGTGAATTATGGCCCTGTGTTAAAAAGCTCAGCCAAGCTCCTCCCCACTCACTCTTGCTCTGTCTCCACACTTGTGTTTTGTATGCTGGCTTTGGCCGGCTGCCAATCACCCTGCCTCCTCTTCTTCCACATCGCAGACAAGGACATTCGCCAGGCTCCGTGTTGAGCGTACCATAACAGCTTGTACTGTAGAAATTAACAAGGCCCACGCCCTCTCGTCATTGTTGATAGCACAAAACAGGTTGGCTGACAAACGTCCTCGCAGAGCAACCAGACATCGTGTTCTCAGAGTGGGTGTGTTTCTGGGAGAGCCATGTGGCACAAAGCAATGAATGCAGTCTCTCTTGTTAAATTTGCGCGGCACAGATTTGTTTCCACACTGCGTTTCTCAATGAAAGATTGGTCATCAGTTACAGTATGAAAATATCCATTTAAATGAATATAAAATAATGACATATTCTGTCGTGAAGGTACATGCAGGCTTGGCTAGTAAGACCTATCATTCATACTCTACACAAAGTGAACCTCTCAATTGATGAGATTAAACGATCTGTAGCGTGGTTCTGTTTGTTATATGCTATAAAGTGATGGACCACAGCAGTTTGTGACAATTACCTTCCATTGATTGCCAAACATGGCCTCTGGAAATAACAGACATCACCTGTTTGTGATTTGCTACAATCAAAATCCCTCTGCCTTTGGTATTGTGAAAATAATATTTTCATGCAGCCTTGTGAAATGGCACAGCACTTATCTCTTCTTTATTCCACTCATCTCTCCCTCTGACTGTTTCTTCTCCCACCATTCAATACAGATAGTGTATTTGTGATTGGCATTGCTCTGTCAAGTCTCTGCAGGCCAAGCCTAGCCTCCTGCTCCAACCTGCAGCAGATTGTTGTCGCAGTGTGTAACGAGGATAAACTTGCCCCTCAGCTGTAGATTTTGGCCCACTTCACTGTCACAGGCAGAGATATACAAGTTTCCCCTTTAATGCTGGCTGTGTCCAAAAGATTGGAGAAATGCTGAACTCACTTTTAAAACTATGTTCTGATTTTTATACGATTGTTTCCTTTTGCATCCTTTTTCTAAAGGTTCAGCCTAGACAAACATTGAGTGCTCTTGGCTACGTGTTCTTATTTCTAGTAGCTCACTGTGCTCCTGCTATGTAAACCAAAACAGAAGAGGAGAAAGCTGGCTAGTAAAACCCTTCTGCAATTTAGGGATCTGGCAGAATGTAATGTGTGAATTAGACTTTTATGATGCACGGTTGATTTACAGTGTCTGGGCTTCACAGAGCATGTGAAAGAGTAGAATGGATGAAAAAGGTGGACGTTATTGTTGCACAGAAGTAGTAGGATACAACTTGGCTTAATTGAGGTGTAACTGGAGATGCCTGCAGCAGGCACGTTCCTCATCTCCTGAACATCAGAACAGAATTCGCTTTCAGAAAAAGACAACAATTTCACATTTGTAACGACCACTACCATCTTGGAAAGCATTGCAAAACATTTGAAGTGAAAGGTTGCATAGAAAATACAACCCAGGATTTCCTCTGAAGAATCGGACAGTGGTGTTGCACCATAATACCGTACCATTGCAGCACCATTATGTAATCACGCAACTTTAGCATACATAATATATTAGCATTAACTTTCTGAAGTACGATAGCGTCATAATTCCCAGATGTCTAGGGTAGCCCACAGAGTGCAAACAGAACACAATTTAAATATCTAGTTTAACTAATTATGAATCGTGTTATGTAACATTTGATCAACTTCTTGGTTCCAAAATTGCATCACTTGCCACCGTCATGTTTCCATTGCAACCTTGTAATTTCACAAATATCATGATTATTGTCATTTCAACAGAAATATTTCACAAGAGCGCTGTATACGTGGGAAAAATGAATGAACAGTATAAACGTGCTGTATCTGTATTGTGTTTTTACTCTAGGGGCGCTTTCACATGCCATAGTCCGTTTGCCCAGTCCGAATCAGAGTGGAATGCATACTTTTGGTTCGGATTCACAGTGCAAAAATAAATTTGCTCAGAGCAAATACACTTTTGGTTATAGTTTCATTGTATTTTGAAATGTACTTATTGGTCAGAAATCTTGACCAAGTATGGCAAAAAGTAAACACGGGAATCAACAAGCATGTATAAAATACTAACCTAACAACATGGAGCAGAACTCACAGCAGATGCGTTCCTGCTCAGGTGTTTTTACCACATTTTGAAAGTGTTCAGAACGAACGTTAAGGCAACGCGCTGTCAACAATATTTTGAGCCACTACTTCCAAAGAAGATGTGCTGCGATCAGACAAAGGCGTTTTGGTTCACTTCCTGATGATCGGTTGTTTTAGTCTGCACCAGAGTACGATTACTGCATTCAACAACTACCAAAACTAACCGCACCAGAGTTCAATTAAAAGCTGCTATGTGTTTGCTTGTGAAAGCGCCTTAAACTGCTGACAGAACTTGTAGTTTAAATGAAGACACAACACGATGTTGGAGTGGAATCAGAGAAGCAGAGTCTGGACTGAGTCTATCCAGATTAGGGAGGCTCTTTTTCCAGCTGCTGGGGAATCCCATTTAAGAAAATTCTCTTTTGTTACACTCCTTTACAAGAGAAAGAGAAAAAACGTTTTCATGATTACTGCCTCAACTTAATATCCATCCATGGAAATGGTCTTTAGGCTTGTGTTGTTGCAGTGAAAGGCAGAGTCCCTGCTTGTCCGTCTCGGGGCAGAGTGGGGCGGTTAGTGTTTACAACGCCAACCACATCTGCACTACATTACGGCTCTGGAGAAGAGCCACAGAGCTCTTTAACTCTTTCAGGGCTTTAATTACCGCAACAGTGATCAGCTATCTGCTGTCCACCCAGCCTCTCAAGCACCGATTGGTATGACGCAAACATCTGAGAACAAGGGGACAGAGGGAGTTATGCAATAAGGATTCATATTTATGAATTACAATGACATTTTTACTGCTGCGTGTTTGTATTAATGACTCATGCTAAGCCGCCAGCCTTTCTTAGCTCAAAGCTGAGAGTGGAGTGGGCCTGTACTAAGGGATCGTCAGGCATGGCAGAAATGCAGGGGAACAGAGCTGTTCACATAGCCTTTAACCGCTCCATGAACAATAGTACGACCAACAGATTGTATCATCCCTCTGGATTTTGGGAGGCTGTTTTTTTATTTAGTTTTCTCTTCAGAAAAAGAAGTAATGATTTCCCAACTTTGTCCATCTGTAGTGTGTCAAGCTGTGATTTTTTTTTTTTTTTATATCCACCATCTGTCCTCAAGAGCTTTACTCAAAGTATAGTGCTTGTTCAGCAATGTGACACATCAAAGAACACTGTTGTACACTGAGAAGAGAGTTTCTTATAGGGGATTGATTACTGGGGTCCTCGTATGTGTCCCTTTTTTGGAGACCATCTGTTTCAGGGTCAGAACCTTGATCCAGTCCCACGCCCTCCTCTTCCATTCACCCAGTCTGATCTGCTATTCCAGTACCAGCCTCTCTGGGGATGAAATCTCAGAATGAACTCCCTGGAGATTGCTTTGTAGAAAGGCCTTCCAGAGGAATGATCTTAAAATGTCGTCCTTGGGAGATGCAGAGTGATGATTCTCCGAGGGCTTTTATCCTCCTTCTAGGTGGTCTGATTGGTGCCCTACTATAAAGTAGCAAACACCAACTTCTCTTTCGCTTTCTGCGTATTATTAGACTGGTTTACCCCAGTTTACGATCAGTTTGTCGTTTTGTGTTTCATCTTTAACACTGCACTACTGAATTAAAGTAGCTGAGCCTCGTTTCTAGATGTATACTATGTTACTCACCAATATCATTACACTTGTCTTTACATGAGAGAATCCAGCACCAAAACGTATTGCAGTAACAGTCAAAATGAACATGTCATTGTGTCTGAGTGCTGTTTAGTGGATGGGTGGAGTGCCACAGCTCGTCTGCATTCCATACATCTAAATATAAATATAGGCCATTACACCCTACTACAGTCAGGGACACGCTTAGTGGCTTAACCAGGTTATGTGACACATTTGGAGGTATTGTAATTTGTCCACTGCTCATAAAATGTCCCAGTGAATGAAAGGACTCTGCTGCCGTGCTCGAGGTGGCCCCCTGTAGTATGACTGGAGACCTACAGGCTTTAAAGCTGCATCATATTGACTTTTCTAATATTGTTTTTGGTATGGCACCAAGTATGTCTCGTGTCAAAAAAGTTTTTTTTAGGAAACAAAAACAAAACAGTTTAACTTTTACTGATTAACAGCAACTGTGACCACAAGTGACAATAGTGGATTAATGGTAAATGGTAAAAATGTAGTGTAAGTAGTACCACAAATGGAGAAAAGTCATAAAGTCAGTGAACTGACTCAGTAACTCGTCTAAAGTTTGCTAACGTTAGTGTTTTTGTAAGTAGACAAAAAAGGATTAAAAAAATAAATGTATCAAAATTAAATCTCATAAATGTATATTCGTTGTCGTGGAAGATTTTATCATGAAAAATGTAGAGATCGTTCTATCGCCCTGCCCTACCTGATGGTAACTCAAGGCAACAGAATATATACTGAAATAAACAAGTCATTGCGCCAGGGCCCCCGAGTGGCTTAACCAGCTGGTTCTGTAACATTCCTATAATTTATAATAACATTGTTCTCATCAAGGTAGTTGCTGAGATCTGGCAAAGCGGTGACATCACAAAACATTTAGCTCAATTTCAGTTTCACCTCAACACAAACTGTTTTAGATAATCTGGCTGAAGTGTTTGCTTCAGTGTCTTATCATCTGACCTCTAGTGTTTCTTCCCAGTCTGTCTCCATTCTAGAGATGTCATTGTGTTCCCAGATCTCCACAATTATTTTGAGTACAATTCTCTTAGGGCCAGTGTGTAGTATTTAGGCAGATATATTAGCAGAAATATAATATAATATTCATAACTATGTTTTCCTTAGCGTATAATCACCTGAAACTAAGAATTGTTGCGTTTTTGTTATATATATATATATATATATATATATATATATATATATATATATATATATATAGGGAGCAGGTCGTCTTCCACAGAGTCTGCTATGTTGCACTGCCATGTTTCTACAGTAGCTCAGGATGGACAAACCAAACACTGGCTATAGATAGGCCTTCTGCATTCTTACGCTACCTGAAGACTGTAGTTCTCTGACATGCTTGTAAAACTGTGGTAACGCCAACCACCGGCTGAAATTCATTGCTCCTAAAATAGTGTTACGGTCTTTTCAGACAGGGGCCGATTGGCGCGGCCAGCTTCAATGCGAGGCGAGCGGCAGGTAGGGAGTCGCGGGCAATCTGACTGTCGCGTCCGTTCTTGTCTCACGCACACGCACGCTCGTTGCCAGAGGTGTTGAACTTATTTCTACGCGACAGTTATAATAACATAACAAATGTATAATTGTATTTAAATATTTACCGGGATATCAAGAGAAGGGCTTTTAAATCATCAAAAACAACGATCCACAAAAGAGGGATGAATTACTGTCTACCGAACGCCGTCAGCTGTGGTTTAGCAACTTTATATCTGCTTTATATCTGGTAAGAGCTCATGCTAAAGCTATGTTTTCAATGTTTACGTTAAACGTTTGTGCTTATGATATACCCGAACACTGTAAGACCTTACTTCTCGTCACTAGGAGAAGCGGCAAAGCCTTATGATAAAACAAATCCAGATTGGGCGCCAACACAAAAAGTAGGACACGAAAAGATCAAGACGAATGCTCATCTTGCAGCATCAAGGATCATAACATCGGCGCTCTTCTCACTCACAAACCACGGCTTGAGCGGTGTATCTCGAGCTCTTTGAGAGTGATTTACACGGGCATGGACGAGCACCCTGTCATCTTTCAGTGGTTTGGTAAGAAGACTACCAACCCAGCCAGAGACAAAGACATTATAAGCATCTAAGCTCTTGTATGCCTTCATTTGTGCGTTGGTTGCCCACGACGTTTGTAGCACAAGGTAGTTCACAATATCCGGATATTCAATCGGCGGTAATGAATCTAAATCCTCAATATAATCCGACGGCTTTAGCGTGTACGGGCCATTTGGACTTTTTCTCTGAATCTTGCCTTTGCAGAGGACTCCAGAGAGTCAACATACTTAGAAGAAGTCGGAGTTGTTTTGTTGTAGTTGTTCGCTTTAGACGCCATTTTTGATTTGTATATCATCCAACATGGCGTCGCACGCATACGTTACACAGTTTTGTCACGTGATTGCACACGAAGAATGAGACCCCGCCAGAAGGTACGCAGGCGGAATGTCACTCCCTGAAAAGACCTTTATGGTAAGGATGGCACCAGCGAGGTGAAGGGGCTGTAAGATACCATGGCGTTACCACGGTTTTGCACTGGGTGGCCTGTTACTTGTAAAAAGGAACCCCTCCTTTTACAAGTAACAGGCCACCGAGTGCAAAAGCAGAGGGGTATTCAGTTGGTTACAATCTGCAACCGCAACACTAGATTCTGCCAAATCCTACACACTGTCGCTTTAAAAATCACACATTTACATTTTTAAATCAATTTTACCAATTGAATTCATACAGCTGCTTGTGTCTTGAAAATATTTAACATTTGAGTAGATTCGCTTTTTTTTTTTAAATAGCTAGGGAAATGTTTAAATGACATTTAGGCAGATGTCCTGTTGTCCCAACTCTAAACAAATCCCAGCTGACTCTTGGATGTACTGGTGGCAGTGTTATGCAAAGCTAGAATAAACATGTCACACGGTTAACTTTGTATTGAACCTAAAGAGGTAAAAATGTAGAATCATTTTCTCATCCAACTCATCAAAGGATACATTTTCAAAAGAAATTCTCCAATATCCCTCAGTGAAACACTTACAATAAGTACAGCTGTTATTTTTTCAGAATAAAAGGAAAGTATTTATGTCAATTACCAAGTTTGGTGATATAATCAGAACTCTGTGTGGATTCATAGCCTCGCCCATGTGCTCTCAATAGTCAACTCAAACTGGATTAACATTGAATTCAGAAAACTTTAACTCACATAGAGATCAGTTTCACAACACAGTAGGATGTAAAAAGGCTGAAAATAAGAAAATGTGAATAAGGAGCCTTGATGTTAGAGCCATAAATCCTAAAGCTTGGTTAGTAAGAGGTTGGTTAATATTTCAGAAATACCAAACTTTAGGGATGCGTTGAGAACTACAATGAGATTTTTCTTATTAATAAACACATTTAAAAAACAGTTTTTAGCTGAGATGTGTGGCCTTCTTTCTCAGTGCTTTAAAGAGGAAGAAAGGAGATTATTGAGATGTTACAAATCAGGCGGAGATTTACAAAAGGATTAACACCAGGGCGCAATGTAACCAAGAGAGATTGCAAAAAGACAAAGAGCAGAATTGTTGGCGTCTGTGTGAGCGAGGGATAAAGCAGTAAAGATACTGAGGGAAAGAGAGAAACAGGGAGAGAGAGAGGGGTCAAGGGTCACCTGTTGAGTTGTGATATTAATCTAAACCCAGGCCGTTTTTCCTCAGTCCATGGCTGCTGTTCCCTTTAAAAACACAGACGGAGAAAAAAGATGACAGAAATTTACTGGAAGAAAGTAGAGACCCCTGGCTCCTGCCTTTAAGTTTGTCAAGAGGAGAAACTCTGTTGGTTAAAAAGTATGACGTGTCTGTGTTGGGTCATGTGTGGAAGGAAGAAAGACCCTGGAAAATACTCAGATACAGCACAATACTGTTGTACATTTGAGGAAAATGGAAAGACAGAATAAATTAAAAGCTGAGTGAAGACTCAAAACCAGGTTTGTAAACAGCTGAGGATCTAAAGGGAGAGAAAACTGGTGCAACACAGCCAGCGAGAGAGAAACCACGTATAACACTTGATGTGAAGGGTCATTGTCAAAGGCTGAAACCATGATGCAACAGCGACTAAGTGCATATTTCTGAAGCATTCAGCAGAAAGTGATCTCGATTCATCTTTAGACTGAAAGTAAATAAAAGCAACCGCTGCTTCTTTTCAAACTGGCAGGACTTATCTTATAAAGATACAAAATAACTCTAATTAATTTGACTTCAGCCACGCAGGTGGTCATGTTCTCGGTAGGCCAGTTTACCAGAATATATTTACAGAATTGTGGTTATTTTCTTGTTTTTCAGCTTTCATTTAAGAAGTATGTGGGGGTTTCTTCGTCCAAAAAGTTGTACGGCACTTAGGCTTAAAGTAACATTTATTTTGTTACAAATTTGGTTCTAGTTTTGGTCATCATTTATTTTGGTTATGATAC
>NC_041357.1:8196201-8228701 GCF_900634415.1 Cottoperca gobio
TGACTTGTTGAGAGCATCTTTGGATTGTAATAAAAGAATGACCACACATGACTGTCACCTGCAGCACAGTTCATATAATAATAATTCAACCACCCAAGGAGGGAAGGCACAAACCTGGGCAGCTGTAGTCGGTGCAGTTCCACACTCCACCAACACATGTGCTGAAACAGAAAGCAGAGACGTCCACAGGTGGAACATGAAAGGCTGAACTAATCAGCAGGATCATTGATAGAAACTGGACACACCGAGCCCAGCTGGTCAGATCTGAGAAGATTAAAAGGACTGCATGGAGTCTGCAGGACAATAACCTGTTTTTTTAATACATGATGATGACATGTAATGTAACATGGTCTCATATGTGTCCATCTCAGGTTCATTCAAGATCCAAAGGGAAGGACAGAAGGAGATGTCAGAGATGTTATTTAACTACTGTAAAAAGCATGAAGCTGGTTCTCCTTGCTCACATTTTTATGCGATAACAGGACAGTATTTCAACAGGTAAATCAAAGCTTTTATCTAGTTACTTTCGGACGGGAAAGATTAAACACTGCTCACCAGTTGTTGCATTCCTCCTGCAGCGTCTGTCCAGACGGATAAAACATGCCGTGGTACTCGCAGGGACAGTCGGAGGGCGTCACACAGCCTCCATCTTCAAAGATCATACCTGAGGAGAGACCACAGATTCAACACTCTGAAGCTTAATTTCATCTTATTCACAGTAGTTACAAGATGTTAATTGAAGACTTTTAAAGTGATTAACAATTAATTTATGCAGAGGAAAGATGATTTATTTTCATGTCAGAAGACAAGACAGATAGTGTAATAAAAGGTGTATTTGGAGCAAGTCTACGATAGATAATAGAATCTGAATAGAAACTCACCATCAGGACAGTAGCATCCATCCAGACAGGCCAGCTTGCTGTCGATGCATGTCCGCTCCAGGTTGCAGGACGCTGGGCAGCAGCTGATGCATTCCCTGTACTGCAGACCAAGGGCACACTGCTTTGCTGGTTGCAAAAATTAAACACAACATAGATGTCATAAACGTTCTAATGAAAAGACAGACAATAGAGAAATTGGACAAACAATGGACCTGCTGTGTCTAAAGATATTACCACAAGCTACAGCCTCAAAACTTACTTTACAGTTGAGTAAACACCTCTTTGACACAAGTGAAGGGAAATTGCTTTTAACGCTTTTAGCTAATTCATGACAAGTGCCGTTTATCTGTTGACATGATCAAAATGAAGGCACATTTTTATTTTTTTGTCTGCAGTGTTAAAGTTATAGTTCATATGGTTCACCCGCTGAGCTTTGTTTAGCCTTCTACTGTCATGTCCCGTCAGATTATTTAATGTTATGTCATGTATTTATGTTATAGTTTAGTTCATGTTCAGTGTTTAATGTCTCTCAGGTCACGTTATGTTAAGTTACCGTCACTCTTGTCTAGTGTCGTCTTGCACTTCCTGTTTTGTTTTGAAACTCACCTTTCCCTCTCGTTCCAGGTCACTTAACTTCCTGCCTTGTGTGTTTTCCCGCTTCTGTGATCGTCTGCCCCGCCCCTGATTGTTGTCACCTGTGTCCCCTTACCTCACGTAGAAATAGTCCTGTCTCCCCTTGTCTTGTGCCAGTTCGTCTTGTCTAGTCAAGTGTATGGTTATTGTTAATGGGTAAACTTTGGATTAAAATATATTTTTGTTTGAACGTCAGACACTTTTTTGAGTTGTGTATTTTGGATCCTGTGTTTTTTCGTGCCGTGGTTCATGACATCTACAGATCTGTCTGTGTGACAGGCAGTAATCCAACTTTCAAAAACAGATTAAACTAAATGATTACAAATAATAATAAGTTGAATAGTCATGTTTGCATGTGGACTATTAAAACTAAACCATGTTATGTAATAGATGACAAGGAACAGCGAATGGATCTGCTGCAGTTAACCTTCGGCACAATTAGCTAACGGTTCTTAAACTAACGTAGGTTTTGTGTGCTATGGCAGTACATGTAGCTCATAGATATAAATTATTTTAGTGGATAATGTGATTATATATTTACACATTTTACATTAAATGGACTAAAAATATAGGGATTTGTGTTATTTACATTATACAAGTGTACGCCATGAGCCTATAGCTCTCTGTTCCACTATAACTTCTGTAAGTTGTTACGCTGCATTATAATTTAATTTAGTGATTTCTACACTGGATAGTCCAACCAAAAAATACAAACGCTGAGATCCCTGATCTGCATACCACCAACCTACGGAAGTGCAGCGTATTTACCAAAGAAAAATAAATGGAGACATTTTCTAGTAATTGTGACGTCCATATCTCGTATTAGCATTTCATGATTGCAAGATGAAGGTCTCATAAACTACAATAACTGTGCAAAATTATGAGATAAGAAAGTCATTATTTTTTCAGTCAATGCAATATGTTTCCATATTACCCAGAGGAGGAACCAAGCATAAAATTCAGCGAGTGTAGTGTGTGGTTGAACTGAAACGTGCAGCTATGTGGCACACAGTTTAAAACACCTGGAAAAACGTACCACACTGAGGAATGTGCTGCCTCCAGTCGTGCAGTGGGTGGTCAGCATGGGCACAGGCCCGGGCGTACTCGCTGAACACCTGGCATACCACATCACCGTTGGGACCCGACCTTCAACAGAGTAACAAACAGAGAAAGACTCTTTGAGCGAGCCAGGAGAGGTGTGGCCACAGGAGCCGAGTACGCTGAACTCATCGGACTGTGCAGCTCAAACAAGTAACTACCCGGCAGCTGCAACTCCATCATAGTTAATGGCTAAATCGTCTTTAAATGGAAAGCTAAAGCTGAAAAAGTGTGTTGTAGTATGGCTATATCAGTCATCTGATAAGATATTTGTGTCTGAACACAGTCAACTGTTTTGTCTTCATCACCCGTCTCTGTTCCACATCACTTAGTGTTGACTAGCAGACTGCCAGGGCTAATGTTACTCACAGAAGGAGGGCACGTTCAGGATCATGGACCTGAGCCACCACAAGACACAACTGAGAAAGCTGTGAGTGGGATAATTTTAGACAAGACAGTAACACAAAGTGCTCACAGTCTTCTTTGTGGACCTTGACTGTAACGTAAAAATCCAAGAAATTTCAAAACATCAAGTTCCACCTTATATTTCACATAACTGAAATGAACTGAAGATGTTCAGAATTCAAAATACCCAGTGCAGGTTGTTATTGATTTAAATTTGTCACTAAATAGGCTCTGTAGTTTAGCTATTGTTATTGGTTTTCCATTAACCCAACGTACATTTGTTTGCAGCATATATTGGAAATGTAAGTGTATACATGTATAGGACAGCTGCGTTATTCAAATGTTTTTTTAATGTAATTATTGCATGTGTAAAATTTAGTGATGGAACATCAGGGACCACGATGTAAATAAGTCCTGGACTTTGTCACGTTATCCCTGACAATGTCGTTTACGCTTGTATTTTTACTACTGTATTTGAGCTTTGTCGTATAAACTAAACTAAACTAAATGAAAGAAACTTACTTCGAAAAATGAGACAATCACAAAACAAAATTGGAGCAGGCTATGCTGCATTCAGCTTCACGGTCCCAAGTTTTAATCAGAGGGTAGCGTCATTCTACAAAGCTGTTTGCCATGGTGTAATTTAGTATACTGCGAGGAGACACCAGACACAAATGTTCAAATCCTACATTTACAGGATTTAAAACTAACATAAAAACATTTGAAGAGTAGACAACTTATTAACAGACAATACAATGAAATGCAGAAAGTAATTTCAAGAAGTGGGACTAAATTAATCTTATAGGGTAACCTGAGCATCATGCATTCTGCTGTAGTTACTGCAAGATAAACGATTGACATCCATCAACTGTACATCTTCTTCCACTACCAAATAAATGTTGCCTGTAAGTGTTCAGTGTTCCCTCCAGTTGCCCAGTTTAAAGTGCTGGATCGGAGCCTGGAGATGGTTCAGCACTCCTGGAATTGTCCGACTCAGATTTCTAGCTGAGTCAGCCGAAAGAAACACACGATGGGAAGTGAAATGCTCTCTCATCTTCTTTAAGGGCAGGAAATAAACAGCTGAGGTGAATCAGGTGTTTAATTCCAGTAAGTAATTTTGGCCACAATTCAAATTTGAATACTGAATACTAGTATGGATGTAACAGTTTTGGTTACCCCCTGATCTTTCCTCTAATGGCAATTTCAATTGTACACAAGATCTATCTCAAGCACATATTCATGCTCCCCTAAGGATGAACCCTTTCCAATGTGGACACTCCAATGATCACAATATCTCAAAAACAAAGAGC
This sequence comes from Cottoperca gobio, assembly GCF_900634415.1. Taxonomy (NCBI): domain Eukaryota; kingdom Metazoa; phylum Chordata; class Actinopteri; order Perciformes; family Bovichtidae; genus Cottoperca; species Cottoperca gobio. The sequence continues at coordinate 8,200,529 of NC_041357.1, forward strand.
TCAACTTCCATGAAACCTTCTGTGGATATTCATGGTCCATCATTTTGGTGTCACCCTGACGTTTCATCAAAGGCCACCATCAGGACAAATGAATGAATGCAAAGTATCTCAACAGGGTAGATCATAATCTGGTGTTCTTACATGCAGAGGTCGTTGGAGCAGCTGGCCATGTAGGACAGGGGACTGACAAAGTCGTGGCAGCTCTGAAATGGTGGATCCAGCAGCATTGCACACACCTCCTCCACTTTCTGTAGCCACGAAACACACAAAGATTGTTTTTCATCAAACATATAAGCATAAATATTTCACTGCAGCAGGGAAGCTACAGTTTTTATCGGACATCTTACCAGCAGGACATGAGTTTCGACTGCAGCACAGGGTGAAGAGAAGCCAGAGGGCACCATGGGACATCGAGCCTCGTGGGGCTCCGTCTCCACCCAGCTGTTTCCAAACAGTTCTATATCATGAGTCAGCACGCCTGGGAGAGACAGAAATTGATTTTAAAAACACATTTCAAGGCATATTATATGTTTTTAGTTTGATTTCCTAACATTCAGGCAGCCAGTGATTTCAGTTCTTTTCATCACAGTTAGATAATCCAGTAAAGTAAACTACAGAATTAGCTTTGGTGGAATGTAACTAAGCACATTTACTCAAGTACTGTACCTATATATAGATGTGTATGTATATATTATATTAATATATTAAACTACCGTACAGTATACATATATAATAGCTCAGCTCCACCTCAATCAACTACAACAGCAAAATGTTCAATCCACATGAATGCATCAGTAATAATGATCCAATGATACAACATATGATAGTAAAACACTCACATATGAGTACTTTTACTTTTGATATTTTAAGTACATTTTGCTGATATTTTCCATACTTGTACTTCTTTTACTTAAGTAAAGGATCTGAATACTTCTTACACCACTGAGTGTTAGGATGAGAAGATTTGAGAAGCTTTTAAATGCAAGAAACAGCCCAACTCAACTTCACAGAATCAATGTTTGCATTGAAGGTAAGTAATGAGTATAAAGCTTATGCTTTTATATAATTATGAAGATTTAAGAATACATCATTTGTTTTGAGAGATAAATAAGATAGCATGCTCTCTTACTGTCCTGGTTGTTCTGCTTCCTGGTTTGATCTAAATCTAATATTTTTATTTCTGTCACTGTACCTACTTTACTGGGACTGTATGTGTTGCATTTACTATGTCCCTGAACACATCCTCAGATGTCTTAGATTGATCAGATTACAATCCGTCTGGATGTGTGTACACCAGGATTTATATGTGGTTAAGTGTTTACGGATAATAATCTGATCCACCAAGGTGTAGGTTGTTACAGGTGACAGGATCATTTAAAACAAACTGAGCCGCTCTCACACTCAATGGTCAGATTTTACCACTGATAACTTGGTTGAGTGACTCTTGCTACTTTTAAATGACTATATTTAAATGTGAAGCAGGTTCTAACTGCACGTTGAAATAGAGCCATTGACAGTGGTGGAAAGTAACTAAGTACATTTACTCAAGTACTGTTTTAAGTACAAATTTCAGTGAAGCTCATAATTCTACTTTACTACATCTCAGAGAGAAATACTTCACGTTTTACTCCATTACATTTGTCTGACAATTACTTTACAAATGATGTTTTTCTTTTGCACACAAAATATATGAAGAGCTTATAAAATATGCTAAATTAACAACAGTTTATACAAGTACAGATGAAATTAATTTTGATTGTAAACATTTTATGGTTCCAATCTCTCAAGTGTAAATTTGAATTTATTGTTAATAATGTTGAGTTTTGGACATTTTAAAGGTGTCACTTTCCCTCTATTTTCATTTTTTTAATCGATTAATGGAGAATTGAATATGTTTACTTTTAATAGTTGAAGTACATTTTTCTGATTATACTTAAACAATTGTACTTATAGGATAGGATTTTCAATCATGACTTTTACTGGTAACAGTATTTTTACAGTGTGGTATTAGTACTTTTACTTAATTCCTCCACCTCTGTTCAGTGAATTGTTGTGATGAATAAAATTGTTTCCCTGAAAATCACTGCTTACAGACAAAATGATCTTACCATAGCTGGTCCTCAGGTCGTCCTGGACGTCTGCGTTGAAGTTCCCACACAGGCCGCAGGTTCTGCCCACAAACTCTGGGCTGAGTTTGATGTAGACGGAGCCGCTGCGTCCCTCCCAAGCCAGCGTGAAGCCGTGCTGCTGCGTCACCAGAACATACTGGGAGATGTGCTCTAGCTGCAGGTCGTGGATGTGATGAGGCAGCTGCAGACTAAAGACAGACAGAGAATACCTGTGATACAGACACAGTCCTTTCTTCTATAAGGAGCTCTCTCTGACTGATATACTAAATTAATCTTGCAAGAGGTCTTTCAAAGTTAAGAAATATTGCAATACTCTATATGAACACATATGATGAGCGTATTTTATTCATGTGAAAGAACAAGACGCTTTAGAAAAAGTAAAGTAATAAATACTGATATAAAGAAATCCTAAAAGAGAGAAGCCGGAATAGAAATCATAAATCCATAAATATATTTTGTAAATGAAGATCAATGTTTAGTTGTGTCTTGTTACAATGCTGACCTTTGGCCCTTGTAGGTCACGTTGGTGGCGTGCAACCGAACTTCTCCCTCCCACGGGAGGAAGAGGCTGACAGACCGTCGGCAGGTGTAGGGGGCAGAGCTGCAGCCCGGGTCATTGTGGACCTGCAAACAGCAAAATGCAACGTGGAAATAATGTGATATAAATATGCATTTCTCCTTTAAGAGATTATACGGGTGTAATTCATGTTGTCCCTCCATTTCATTACAAATCCTGACATTACAGCAAAGTGTTCTTCAATTGGTTTCCTAACTTCCAGGCAGAATTAATTCAGTGCACCATGAAAATGAACTTGCAAAGAGTTATGATATCACTGAGAGGCAAAGCAGTCCCTGCTCTTCATTGTTGCTGCATTCAAGTACGCTCTGACAGCTGACAGTAGGCTCCTGTAAGAAGACATTAGTTTCTAATCTTTGTCAGGGAATTCATGAGATCAATCCTTGTTTATAAAAAAGCTCACAAACGTCACTTTGTTAGTACCTAGTTTTAGAACAACTAGCCACTGAAACTGACGTCTGTTTTGTCTCCTCAGTTCACTCAATGTTCCTGATTGTGATGTACGAGATGGTGACCACAGCTTATTTCAAGACTGTGAAAAGCCTCTCCTGATAGCAGTTCTGATGGTGGCTTCCCGTTAACAGTGAAGGGTTAGTTATACTGTCAGAATGAATTATCAATGAACCACACTGTTGCACTAGCTGACATGTTCCTTCATTACCATGAACATTACACTAGTTTATTTTGACTCCCACACACACTGTCCTGCTGCCACACATACTCACTAGAGCCCCAAATGTGAATTCATCCTCTGCTGAAACTAGTCCCCAAAAAATGCACAAACATTTACTCCTGTTTGAGTAACGTTTGATAAACACTACAGTGATCAGCTGTTTAAGCAAATTATTTTGCCTTAAAAGAATTACTATGTATTTGTGAAGTATCTTAAGAGGGTTATCTTTAGTAGGAACCAAGGGTCTTGGGGCTGAGGGCCACAGACAGAAATGTATTGAGAGACAGACTAACACATTGTTGTTTTTGTTTTTTTCATTAGATTTGTTGACAATAAACTTTTACTTTAAAAGTTCTCTCAGTTGCCTGATTTTTTTCCTTTTTTTTAACTTGATTTTCTTTTCAGTTAAAGAAAGTTACATTGAGAGTTGTGTTTATTTTGAACATGCCATGTCTGTAATGTGTAGACCAGCAGGTATACCAGATACAATACAGCATAAAGAAAGAAAAATCAAAATCAAACACAACCATTTCAGCCCGAGCCTAAAAGACTGCTTTAAATGCTGAAACTTGACCCTAAAAGTCACACACATTCTTAAGCAGTGTTGGTTTGTCAACTACAAAAGAAAATGTCATCTCAGCTCCTTCTAACATGTTCTGGTTGTTAGATTTGCAGCATTACAACAATATATTTTCCTTAGTTTATGAGATGTTCCTCATCACTAATACCAGTATTAATGTACAATCAGTTATCATAATGCATTTGGATCTTTTAATGTTCCCTGTTTGGTTTGGTTTTCCCATACACAGATACAGTATCTGCTGCCTTTTCAGGTGAACAAAGGCAGCATCTGTCTGTTGCAGATGCTTTCAAGGCATAGTGGGTAATTGCAGTATTTAATGGTAATTGACTCTAATAACCAGATAGCTTTCACTAATCTTCAGAGCAAATCTTTTCCTCAGGCTGAGACTGAACCTCGCAGAAGTCAGAGTGGAGAATGGTTTAGAGCAGTACGCCACCAAGTCCAAAGTTTTCCTCTACTGGAAGAAGCCGTCGAACCAAAACAGTCTGGGCAGCTTCTAGTCAGGAGGATTTATTTTTTTCCTGTTGAGTCTGAACTAACCTGGACGACGATGCTGGCCTGGGTGGTATCCTCACAGTCCTTCAGCAGAGTGTAAGAGCATTGACCGGGGAAGTGGTAGTAGAGTCCGTCAAAGGTTTCAAAGTTGTACTGACCCCACGTCCGACAGGTCATCTCCCTCTCAAAGCCAGGATTTGGAACTGGGCAAGTGATTGGGGGATAAAAAATAGGATTATGAAAGGAATTCCCATTACTTAAGTTCAGTCTAAAGAGATGTTCATTTACTAAATACACGAGAAATGTCACTTGTTGAAAACTGTATTTGTCTTTGAAGGAATTAAAAGTGCAGTGTATCTGACACATGTTTGCGCTTAAACCAACATCGCAGGATGACAAAAAGCAATAAACTAAAAAAACTTTTAAAAGACTTTATATATTTAATTTAGTTTAATTTACCACCAAGCTAGTCACTGAACTGTAGCTTTAATATCATTTTGTGAAATTCTCTACAATTCTGAATTTCATATAATGTTATAATGGCTGATGATGGTTGTTGTTTTTTTCATTTTAAATATTTAAATTGACACAAAAGGGTTTTAAAAAGAAGAATATCAGGTAGTGTGGTTTACCTGTCTGACATCTGTGTCCAGTGGCCTGATACAAGCTGCAGTCACACGACTCCGACTGAACACACTGTCCTCCATTCAGACAAGGAAACACACATGGCTCTGCTGAGAGAAAACAAACAAACAATTACACTGCTGCTCATCACACTAGAAATCTGGGGGGAAACTCAGGACAGTGATGCCTCCGATAATGAATAAGTTTCTCTTTTCAGGTTGTTTTAATTTCACCAATTTCATCATTCAGCACTCCACTATAATCTTATCTGATAAATGTCCACTGTTTCAAACATTATGGCTAAATAAAGAGAGTCAAAAAGACTGACAGTGTGCAGGATTCCCTGTTTCTAATTATTTAGAATTTCACAGGTTAAAAAGTAAGAAAGAAAAGATAAGATTATAAATTACTGTATGATTCCTTTCATGTCCCATAAAATGTATTTCAACTACCCACAGAATTGCTCTGTACATCCACACTAAGAACCACTGAAACAGACGACTAACTTTGAGTATCTGCAGGTAACGACTTAAAGGAAAAGTCGCCATCTGTCAGCACTCCTATGGAGTATGGGGCCACAGTAAATGTTCCAGTCACTGAACGCACCACCTCATCCTGCAGTTACACCATCTGCTCAGTGGCATTACTGCTTGTCTGTTCAGTGAGCCACATCCCACATAAGCACAGGTAACATACAGGGGGTTGTGGTGTTGGTGGTGGGGGGGTCAATTAATCAGATAAAAGCTATTTTTGTTTTATTCACTCTTTGAGGGGAAATTAAAACAGAGGAATCACTTGTTGCTCTATTACAAGCCGCATTCCACAACTTTCTAGCGCTTTTAAAAAGGCTTCAGGAGGTTTGAAAACGTTGGGTTGAACTTAATAGCTAATAGCTCCATCGATTCACATGCACGATAGTGGTATCTATCCCTCCATCTAACTCTCAACAAGAAAGCAAATTAGTACATATTCCAAAATGTCTAGCTTTCTGTTAAAGCCACTATGTGTAAGATTTAAAAATGTCAGAATTTGGCATCCCACATTAGTAGTTTTAAAGGGACACTATGGCAGACAGCAGTAAATTCCTCCTTCCTAAAGATTTGAACTGGGAAGAGCTGAAAGCAATACACAGACTGCACCAATTGTCACCAGGCTTTAAGTGTGAATTCTCCATTTGAAACTTTATAAACCTACCTTGAATTCTACGAAATGATGATCTCAGGGCTTCCTTTGCCTGCCTGGCAAGCAGTGAAATGTTAACTGCACGCTCGTCTCCACTGAATGAGTTTCCTGGAGAACCAGATGATGATTGGAGTGATGGCACTGAGCTGGTCAGGGATTGGCCAGATGGTATTGAATTTGACAGTGATTGGTTATGTGATGTTAAGCTGTGTGATACGTGGTGTGATGGTTTTGAACTGTTTGTGGATTGATTAGCTGCTATTAAAGTGGTTGGTGATTGGTTAGAAGATGTTAAGGTGATTGATGTTTTTGAGTTGGTTGTTGATTGGCCCAATGGTGTTTGGCTGGATGATAATTGGTTAGGTTTTGTAGTACTGCCTGCTGAATGCTTAGATAAGGTCTTGGCAGGTGCATTGCTGAATGGTGATTGAATGGCTGGCAATGTGTTGGTTGGTGATTTGCTTGATTTTACTGTACTGGTTGGGGACTGGCTAGGTGGTGCCTTCTTTGTCGGAGATTGGCTGGCTGGTGCTGTACTGCCTAATGATTTTCTGGCTGATGCTGTGATTGTTGATGATTGGCTGGATGGTGCTGGGCTGGTTTGGGGTTGGTTGTATGGTACTGATTTTGTAGATGATAGGCTGGCCGATGCTGTGGAGGTTGGTGATTGGCTGATTTGTGTTGTGCTGCCTGGTGATTGGCTGGCTGATGCTGTGGTGGCTGCTGATTGGCTGGTTTGTATTGTGCTGCCTGGTGATAGCCTGAATGATGTTTTGGTGGTTGGTGATTGGTTACTTTGTGTTGTGCTGCCTGGTGATAGGCTGAATGATGTTTTGTTGGTTGGTGATTGGTTACTTTGTGTTGTGCTGCCTGGTGATAGGCTGGCTGATGTTTTGGTGGTTGGTGATTGGCTATTTTGTGTTGTGCTGCCTCGTGATTGGCTGGCTGATGCTGCGGTGGTTGGTGATTGGCTACTTTGTGTTGTGCTGCCTGGTGATAGGCTGGCTGATGTTTTGGTGGTTGGTGATTGGCTATTTTGTGTTGTGCTGCCTGGTGATAGGCTGGCTGATGTTTTGGTGGTTGGTGATTGGCTATTTTGTGTTGTGCTGCCTGGTAATTGGTTGGATGGTGTTTGACTAGATGTTGGTGTGGTGGCAGAGGATTGGTCAGAGGTCCATGAGGAGTTCGGAGTCCTTGCCGTGCTGGAGGACGTCAGGTTGGACGTCAGGTTGGACGTCAGATTGGACGTCAGGTTGGACACAGCAGTCCGACTGACCAATGAATGACTGGAGGAAGACGTGTTGGTTTCTAACACAGCTGCTGCTGTCTGGAGGTCCTTTAAGGAGAGAAACTGTTTCAAATAGGTATTTCATGCAACAGTTGCAAGCACTCAGTCATTAAGCCATAACCTGATCTAATCCTACTTTAAAATGCTTCAACCAAATATATATAATCCAAGCATTTTCATATTGGGCCTTGGCACTGTTTGGCAAAGAGAGCAAGGAGACAATTTCAGCAAACCAGAATTAAGTTCTTGTAACGCAGTCGGATTCTTTTAATTAATTCCATGAGTTTAATATCTAAACAAGCAAATCTGAAAAACAAGCTCAGCTCTCGGCTGGTGGATTATTAAAGATTTGATTAAAATTTAAGACAACCAAAGCTTTTACAATTCTGTGTTTTGTTGGGGCAAAAATTCCTCCCGAAATTACGCTGGCTGTTGCCAAACCTAAGTCTGGACTGGTGAGGTTGGAACCGAAGCAGCGCTGGGAAAAGAAGAGGCTCGAGAGAAAAGAGCTGTCAACCAGCCTTCATTAATGACTCCTCTGTGACTTCCAACTCAGCTTTCCCATCCAGGTCAACAACCCTACCCTCTCCTCAACCACCTCCCCTAACCCCTGTGTGTTTTTTCCATTTTGGATGATCTTTGTTGTATGAGCTATGCAGCAAGTGGATGTTTTATCGAGTGAATTGCTAAACTAAAATATGAATTCTCTCTTAGTTTACCGTGGAGAGCTACTGAAAATAAAAGATACGTTTTGAAAGCTGTCTCGGAATAAAACTCTGGGCAAAACACTAAATATCTGGAAAGTTTTGGCATAAAAATGGTCAGATTTTTTATAAACAGTGACTGCAGCTTTGCTTTAAAAACATTGGCATTCAGAAACCATCAGTCGAATGTTGTTCCTACACGTTGAGCCTCCCTGGATACCTGAGCTCTCAAACGAATGCTTTCATCTCAAAGAGCACGAACAAAGCAGATGGCGAGGGTGAAGGGTAGGTGTTGTACGAGGGGTGTATGACTATGAATCATTAATTACTGATTAGTATCAGAGATATCGATACTGAGAAGGTCAAACACAAATACAGCAGTGTCGACCCAGATGACAGAGAACTGACATTAGATAGATCAGTTCTCTATACTTGTGGCCTGCGACCTGTGGTACTAATTGCTTTGTTCGTTTCCTAAACCCTATAGTTTGGACCGGATTCTCACGCCTCTCTAAGCCGAAGGGAAACCAGACAAAAGGAGCGACCACATTCAGGCTGATGGAGACTCTGATAGCGGAAGAGTGAGACAACAGACCGGCTACTGTATACTCCTGCTGGGACTCCCTCACATGTCGGTTTCTGAGGAACAAATATCACTGTGGAGCAATTTTACCTTTACACGCTGAACTGCACATCAGAAGGGAACAATGTGCATTTTCAGTTCATATCTGGTCCCTGATTTTATGGGAAATGTATACTTTTTTTGTGCAGGAAAACATGTTTCTCAAAGAGACTTAACATGTATTTTTGTTTGGCTGTTTACAGTGTGAATTTTTAAATGAAAACAAAACCTTAACCCTAAAATACCCCAATACTGAGTTTGGATTAAATAAAAGTCAAAATGTCACTTTGTTGAACTCGATGATACTATTATTTCTGAAAACATGTTGACAATCTGCATCGATATTCCATAATATATACTGTATATAATTTAAATTATATGATTTTTTACTCTACTCAATCTATATTTCCAAGCAAATAGTTACATTTAGGAAGTTCATACTGGAAATACTGAAACTTTGTAAATTATTGGAATAAAAGCCCTTCAGGTAACGAATTGTTCTTTCTTTTCTCCGTCTCTGTGTTTTGGTGTGAGCGTTGCAGATTTTTTTGTGATCTCTGACTGTGTGCTTGCTGCTTGAAGCAGCTCCATCAGCATCAATGATCAATGCGGCTGCCTACCTGCCCTCCCTGGGAAGCGGTGTCCCATTTCCGCTGCTTTATCCCGCTGCTCCCGCTGCTGGGACAGAGAGAACAAGGAGAGGTTTGTTCCTGCTGCAGCTTTCCCCCTGACACCACAAACCCACCACCAACCAGGAACCAACCAAACCACCAAAAAACCAAACAACCCCAGAACAACTACCAATCAATCAAACAAACAATGTGTGCTCCACATTATACTACTAACATGGGCCACCTAAAACAAAGTTACAACTAGGACTGCAACAAGTCAATGTAAACTTCCATTATTTTGTCAATCATTTGATTAATTGGTTGATCTATAAAATGGCAAAGAAAATGAGAAAAATGCTCTCAAGGTGACATATTTAAGACGATATATTGTGTGCGACCAATAGTCTAAACCCCAAGTTATTCGATATACTATTAGAGATGACTCAAAGATTTAAAAAAAGAAATACTCTTGTTTTGCTTTTCTTTTAAAGAGGACTAAAAAGACAGCAAATATTCACATTCATGAAGCAGCAATCAATGGATTGTTTGCCAATTTTGCTTAACAAATTAATGATTAATTTATTATCGAAATAATAGCCGATTAATGTTCTGTTGTTGGACTAATTGATTGATTACAAAACATTTCAGTCCTAGTAATATAACAGACTTTGGATATTGTCATTATTTAAAATTATTATAAATGATACGTTTTGGGAATATAACACATAATACCAAACATATATACTATATATATAATATACTGTGTATATATATATAATATTTGTGTATATATGTGTGTGTATATATATATACATACATTTCCCTCGGGATGAATAAAGTATCTATCTATCTATCTATCTATCTATCTATCTATCTATCTATCTATCATAAAGAATAAATATACTATATATATTGTAACGAAATAACACTAATAAATAATATATGTACTGTATATAGGCTATAATGCGAATGAAATAAAGCTAAAACATTTAAAGTTATAATAAAAAATATCACATTGCTATTCAAATATAAAACAATTACTCACTTATTAACCTCATTCCAGTTAGAAAGGTTCACTCTCTCAACACCCCAGGACAGATGCGCTGAAATCATGGGAAATAAATAAATATTCCAAGTAAATAAATAAAAGTTGAGAAAATCAATATTACTTCAATAAAAGGAAACCAATTAAACTGAAAAGCAAATTCAGATAAATACAATGAGAACAGGGAATGGAAGAACATTTAGGACTGATAATTGATTATATGATAATTTTCCACTTTCATTAAGAAATCCCACTTCATTTTATTTGCGATATAAGCAGCAGATTAGTGTCGCGCGTGTGTAGTTGACTCACCTTGATAAACTAGGATAAAATACAAAGATAATAAGTGAAAAAGCCTTTTCCAGCTACGTCTTAAATAGGGATCCATTCGTGTTTCGCGGATCCGCAGTCAGTCGGGTTTGGACAGCATCACCTGGTGAAAACCCTCCGGCTGGACTGCCGCTGCTCCCTGTGCTGCTCCATCCGGATCATCCCCGAGGAGCCCGCCGCGCGCTTCAAGAACCGCTGCACCTGCTCATTAGCATAACAGATGCGCAGGTGGGCGCGCAGGTGGGCGGGGCCGAGCCGGGAGCCAAACACACGCATTGGTACTCTAACCTTCTGAGTGCAGCAAACAAATCTGAAACTAAAACCACTTCTACCTGCAGAATAGGTTTGACTTGATGACATAATTAACATTGAATTAAATATAATTCAAATATAGCCTATGTTACAAAACACAAAACCATGTGAGATGCTATCACATTACTGTTATAAGTCTAAATCAAACCTTATAACCCTTTAATACATAAAATATACACGCAGATCTGTTTTAAAGAACCTGAACCCGACATGTACATGAACAGTGCCCCTCTGTGGTCCGCTGCAAATTTGGTTCAGAAGTTTTGGATGGACTGGAACTGAAACACAGCAAAAGTGTTCCTTTCCTCATTTTGTACTTAAAAATTCTACTTTGTACAATTGTATTAAGACTAATACAAACACTCTCACTCTACGCCTTTCAATTATCTGATCAATAACTTTACAGTATAAGTGCATTTCTTTTAGCATTACTTTCACTATGGCCACTCCACTAGGTTTTACTTGGCTACCACTACATTACACATAAACTGTATGTTTGTACAGTAAAAATAACCTATTTCATAAGTTATTGTTACTGTATATATGTACAGTACCAATAACTTAGTTCATAAGCTATTGTTACTGAATATATGTACAGTAACAATAACTTAGTTCATAAGCTATTGTTACTGAATATATGTACAGTAACAATAACTTAGTTCATAAGTTATTGTTACTGTATATATGTACAGTAACAATAACTTAGTTCATAAGTTATTGTTACTGTATATATGTACAGTAACAATAACTTAGTTCATAAGCTATTGTTAGGTGTTGTACAGTTTAATTACTCAGTGTTTTTTGCTCTAAACTGCTTTGATGGTACAATTTCCCACCGGGATTAATAAAGAACTCCATCTCTTAGTATGGTGTAATTTACATCACATTAGAAATTAAATGAATGCACTAAATAAAAAATACAACATAAATGCAGGAAAACATTTATTTAAATAAATTGACTGACAAGATTTTAACTGCAAACATGATAAAGGCTTCGATTGCAGTTGCTCACCTGACTCTCTCTACCGCCACCTGAAAGCTAAGATGTCCACTTTGCATGCAAACAGATGGTCAGGGAATTTGCTCAGTGATAAACACATTGCTCTCTCTTTTATTTTAGCCCCATGATGTTAATTAAATCCACTATTTAAAAATAGTGCCTTTAGCGGGTTCAAATATTTAAGGGAACATTGAGTGAAAAGAAAAAGTGAAACCTTTATATTATTCCTTTTTGTTTGATGGCCTCTCCTCTGGTTGTTGCTCAGACCTGATCTGAACCTGAACACACAACCTCCTCACACCTGACAGGAAACACAAACCTTTAATATTGCCGAGGTGACCCCAGTGTCACCAGCTGCACAGACTCGCATTAGCATGTGAAAGTCTGTTTTTTCTGCAGAGGAAACACTTCCTGCGCCTGTCTGTCTGCTGTCTGGGTAAAAAAAGGTCTTTGACTGACTGAAGCCCTCAGAGAGCCCAACAGGCTTTGTGTCGCCCAGCCAGGAGGTGCCTGCTTTCATAAATGGAAACAGGGCCAGGAGGGGGGGTGGGACATTTCTGATTTGTTTGTGCGATTAGCTTCTAAATCACTCACGCACACACACCTACAGGTGCTTGTCTTTATGGACGTGAGAACTGAAGCATACAAGGCTTTTGTACACGCATGCTTGCACACACACACGCACACACACACACACACACACACGAAAGCATGGCGCCTGCTTTGTGTCCTGCAGACTGCTCATTAAGAGGTCCCATGAAATGACTGTTTTCTGTAGATTTATGGGTTTCTGCATGAAATTGGATGGTTGTGGCAGGAGATGAAGAATATGTCTGTTATTATTAACTCAATATTTTCTGACTTCTTTAACCTGTTTGTGGCACTCAGCATCAGACCCAGCTCCTCTAGAAGACATAACTCTTAAGGGCTCTGCTTAGCTGCTCTGCGAGGCTGTACTTGGGCACCAATGCTTAGAGCTTAACGCTAACATCAACATGCTCCCGATGACAACGCTAACATGCTGATGTTCAATGCTTACAATGTAACCATTTTAGTTGAATGTATTAGTATTTTAATATCTGCTCATTAGCAAAAAACAAGTGACGGGTAAGGGTTGATGGGAATGTCTTAGTATTTTGTCATGAATCTAAATATTGAATAAAATAACCTGACCTAATGATGATACAAGATAAAAAAGAGAACAAAGTTATTACAATTCAAGTCTTCTCTACCCGTGTGAACAAGCCAAATTCTATTGTGTCTGGAGTGAAGCCCCAGCACGACGCAGGAAAGCAACATACTGAATACAAAAGGTTTCACTCGTAGAAACACGGCAGACTGTAATCTATACAAACTGTACCAGCAGATCAACAAAATAAAATCAGGTGCATGAGGAAACCATTATTCATTTGGAATTTCACTCACATCAACTCCTGCACTTGCTCACAAACATTAGAAAAACAAAACAAAGGAATTGAACATTCAAAGATCACTGAGCCCAAACTTCCACCTGTTGGTCGTATTTATCAATTTATAAGTGTAGGTTTGTGTACACAGAAAAGTGAGAAATAAAGTACATGAACCGTCTGCTAATCTATACGGAAGCTGAGAGACTTTATTTGACTCCAGTTACCTTCAGATAAGGACTTGGCCATATTAAACATTTTTCCTCCACAACAAGATAGAAGAAATATTCTTGCATAAGATCTGAAATCCGGTAACTGACAGCTGCTGTGTGCGTCACTTAAGATTCTGTAATTACTGTGGGACAGAACTTGTGATATGTTAGAGCAATTTGGGATAACAGGAGAGAAATAGTAATGAACACAACCATGCAAATTAAATTCATTGAAATTAAATGTTTGTAGCCTTTAAACTAGTAACCTTTATCTTTGATTCAGCGCATTAATATTTATGTCTTAATCAAAAAAAAACTAAAGGAAGTCAGGATTGCTTAATGTATATGTCCTGCAGGAGAAACTACGTCATGAGCTCAAGGTAACTGGGATTAAACAAACTAATAAATGCCAGTCATGTCCCCTCTCAGCTTCTTCAAATCTGTGTTCATTTCAAATCAAAGGCAAGTTCTTACACAGACTAAAGATATCACATCTTGAAAAAAGGTTCAAACTTGTTGCTATCTACACATCAGGGAATTAAAAATGCATCAATATTTACACAAAGAGTTTTGCTCATAAATGATAAATCCACCCTTTGACAGATTTTACACATTTGAAAAGAAGATGGTTGAAAACATCGCAATATGTACAGAATGTAAAGAGTTTTGCCAACTTCAATTACTTTTTGTAGGTTTGTCGTTTCGTTCAGAGCAACAAACGGGACACTATCAGCCGGATATCAGAGATTTTGTATTTTTTGAATAGAACCTCATCATACAAACAAACTTCTGCTTCGGAGCTGGACATGATTCAAAATCATCTTTTTGTTCCTTTCATTGGAGGAACTTACACGGCTTTTACCTTTATGTTTTTAGATTCAAGATGATGAAATACCTCTTAAGTGAAACAGCAGATTAACAGAAGGTTAACACTGCTTCTTCGCTCTGTGTGTGTGTGTGTGTGTGTGAACTCGGTCATCTTTGGGTAGAGAGTCCTGCACACTGCCCGGCGTGCTGCGTTATCTGGGTCGGTGGTTGGCGAGCAGGAAGTCCTTGTCTTTACAGGTGAGGCAGAGTTTGAGGTTCCTGAGTGAGCCGCCAGCGGAGTAAAACGCCCAGATGCCCATCACGAACAAGATGACGTAGGTGGGAACCAGGCTGGCAATGTACTCTGGGTTCTGGAAGGTCTGTGTGAGAAGACGAGAAACAAATACATTTAGTTTGTGGTCTTCTCCCGTTTCACATCACTGCAAGTTTTCCTCTCACTGCGCTACATGCAGCTACACGACCACAACAATGCCGCCGCCTGATGCTTCAAACGTCACGGAGAGCTCTTCATTCAGTTTGACAGTTTTGCAACCATACTTTGTGATCGGCAGATTAGTTTGATGAAGCTATAATGTAACAAAAGTAATAGTAAAGATTTATTTTAATCATGGTACAGAAAATGGCCATTAAAATCAATAATATTTCTATGAATGATGATAGCCATGCTATACACCAGTATCTTGCAACTATGGCTTGTATTAAAGTAGGTGGAGAAATGTGGTTTTAGTGCAGTTCAAACTTGAGTCTCCTCCTCGGATGTAAAACTGAAGCATGATTTGAAATCCACTTCAAAGTAACAATGGAACTGGGATAATTGGCTAAAGACTTTCCTTTTTGATAAAGCTTATAGTTAGGGCTGGCTCAGACTTGACCTGGACCAGCCCCTAGTTATGCTGCTATAGGTCTCAGACTGCCGGGGGATTTACATATTTGATCACATCATGTTGTATTTGTACTATGTTGTTTATTCTCAACACATGTCATCTATTGCACGTCTGTCTGTCCTGGGAGAGGGATCCCTCCTCAGTCTCTCCCTGAGGTTTCTTCTATTGTTCCCCCTTTAATTGTGGGGTTTCTTTTAGGGAGGTTTTCCGTGTGTGGCGCAAGGGTCTAAGGACAGAGGGTGCTGTCCTGTACAGTCTGTACTGAGACAAATGTGTCATTTGTGATATTGGGCTGTATAAATTAATTTGATTTAATTTGATTAATCAAATCAAGTTTGTTGTTTTTTCACAAAAACAAAAAAGGATGTGAGTCTCATCTCAAAATATTTGTTTTCTAAACAAAATATTTTTTAAAGTTTAAGCATATTTTGATGATTATCGTGACAATATTATTTTATTTGGCCAGTATAATGGTGACGTGATTTTCTTTTTTTCCCATAACTACTTCAGTCTCATCATTTTTCTTATATGAAATGTTACACAAACCATCAACCATGGAGGTAAAATCAAAGCCCACAGTGACACTGGGTCAAACTACTCCATATTTTCTATCTTGACTTTTTGTACTATTCATTATTTAATTATTTTAATGTAACATATTGCAAAATAACATCTATATTCATGCAACACTTTTGAAAAAGAGTATTACAGTATTAATATATATAATAACACACAGCTTTCTTGGACTTGTTTTGCACATATAGGAAACAAACGATTAAAATCAGTTGCAGTGCTTCGAGCCATCTTTTTTCGGCTCAAATAGAAAGAAATCCCCAAAAGCTTCATAAGGCTTCATCCGCTTATCACCCACCCAGACTTTATCGCCCTCAAACCCCCCAGCATCACTCACCAGACAGGAAACGACGAGGTGACTGATGACGACAGCGCCCACCGCCCACCAGCGCTTCTTCTCGCAGGCGTCAAAGAAGACGACACCCCAGAACATGTGAAGCAGGATGATGGCCAAGGTCATGAAGGCTGGAAAAGGAAAAGTGTTACATCAAAACTAAGTTATTTATCAAATTCATTTTCCTTAAATTTGCCTCACCTGCATCAGTTATTAATTTCCTGAATTTCCCAGAATGCCTTTTGACCCCCCCAGAAAAGGGGTGGGAACATTTTAATAAAAGTGTGTATGAGTAGAGAGAGCTAAAAAAGTTTAAAGATTAAACACATCAAGTCTTATCTATGTTTGGGGGGATAAAGACACAGATGCATCAACAAAGCAAAGTATACACTGTAGCTGTTGTATTTTGTTTTATCCAACAGCTGGAAATATTTGTGAACATTGGTACCTGAAGATAGGAAGTAGTGCTGAGAGTCTCCATGGATCCCCACGGTCCCCGGTCCCACAGAGTCCGCCAGGATGTTCACCACTGAGAACGCTCCACTCATGAAGCCGAAGCCGAGGCCAGACACTGAGGCAAAACAAAGACGAAGAGGTGCGTTTCACTCCACTGCATGGACAATATTAGCTATGTTGATTCTGGAGTATATGTTGGCTGATTAGCAACAAGAAAGTGAAGCACAGACGTTATAAATCTGTGTTCAAGGTCGTTTAGAAACAGAAACTAGGTGTCTAAGTCACACAGTTTGTCCACCAGAGACAACTTTCTCTCTCGCAACTGAAAAATGTTTCGCTCAATACAGCTCTTGATCAAAATTCAAAATTAAGGGATTGGATTAATGTCTTTTAGTACCCCAGCAAGATAATATTGTAGTTCTAGATGCGGATTTTAAAAAGAATGGTTAAAAATTAAGCTGAACTTGGGGTTAAGTGCCTCGTTCAGGGGCACAATGGTGGCAGCTCTGGTATTGAACTCAGAATCTTCGGTTGATCTATCTGACCACTAGATCACCACCCCACGACAAGTAAACTGAAATTGATGTGTAAAATCGATGGAGGGCGAGAGAGAGAGATAGTGACGTGAAGTGCAGACTAACTGTACCGTAGGCCAGCTGCCGTATGGAGATCGGCATGGTTTCCTCCTGACTGAGAGTGAGGAGGCCTTCATTCGCTTTCCTGCAAGAAAACGCACACAAACACACACATGAGACTTTTAGCTCACTGGCTCTAACCTCTCAAATGTTTTTCTTTGTCTTTGGTGAGAATAAACTGAATATCTTTGGGTTTTGGACACATGATGATATCACCTTAGGTTCTGATCAAATTAAAAACAGAACAAAAGCATTATTATCTCTCAGTATTGACCAGTATAGCATTATAAACACTGTGTCCATTCATTTCACTAAACCTTAGTGGCATCTAGTGGCTGCTGGCGTTCATTAACATTAGCATTGTCCCAATTCCAGACTACATCCTAACTCTGTGTGTGATGAAATTAAGTCAACTACAAAAAGTCAGTGTGCACATTAAAATATACTTTGAATGTGATGTTCATGGACACTATTTAAGCTATGCAAAGGAAACTGAGCTGCAGAAAGATCTTAGAAAACAAAACACAAAAGATTTATATATTCTGAAAGATATTTTTGCAGTAGTTTGATTGACCTCTGAATGCATTAGGTTCATTTGTTGTATACTAACTGAAAAGCAGTTAAAAGTGCCATATAGCCACATATACTGTGTTGAGGACGATGTGTGCAAAACAGTCAGACCGCTGTGAGCGTTGGGGCAGCGACTTACTTCAGCAGCTTGTAGTAAGCGAAGCGGAAGGTTTCCTGCAGCAGGACCGACAGCACCACGCCGAAGATGAGGAGACCTTTCTGCTGCGTCACGCTGTCCTTGTTACTGATCTGAACCGAGATGAACCAGATCAGCGAGGCCAGCAGCAGAGACACCAGCCAGAAAAACGCTCTGAAATTAAAAATAAACAGATGCACAATTAGTTATATTAAAAAAAAGGCCCAGGAACGGGCTGGTGTGACTCCGGAGGCGATTCCTGAATGTATTCTTTAGTTTCAGTCCAGTAACTCTGTCAATTCTATATTTCACCTGTTAATGTTTTATTAAGCCTGCCTTCAAGTCTTAGAAGTCACAAATGGCTGTGAATGTGGATGCACACTTGCAGCCTTACAATCTATATAACTGATCTAAAAGTAGGCTATTCACATTTTCACATGCATTTTTGGCACAACACCAACTTGAGTATCAGGTACAAAACCAGGCTAAAATATCCTTTACAGCTTACTAAGCAGGACATTAATGTTAATTGATCTCATAGTCATTGATATTATTATTACTGCATTCAGCGCAGAGATAAACCATATACCAAAGGTACAACACCTAACTTTCTGAAGTACAACACATCTAAGATTCTTTTTTATTGATTCATCTTTTGTCTATAAAATGTCAGAAAATATTGAAAAATGTCTATCTCAACTTCCCAGCGCCTAAAGATTGTTTTAGGCGGAAAAAACAATATACAAAGCAAAAATATTCAATTTAAAATAGGTAATTTTGGAAAAAAAAATACAAAAAAGGACATGATTATATTTAAGAAGGTTTTGCTTAAAAAAATAACAATTAACAAAATTGCTGATTATTAAGTTTCTGTCTATTGTCAAATAAATTCTTAATTCATTATAGCTTTACCCCATGCATATAAAGAGCTGAAATACATTGTTTATGAATGTAATAATACTTCTGACAGCAACAAAAAACATACATTTTGAAACTTTAAATCATTAAAAGTTCAGATTTGTCTATTTAAAGAACCACTACTCTAACTTCTCCAGGACCCCACTCCCTAAATTAAATTACCATTATACTATTAATTTAGTGGCAAATTAATTTATGATTTGGATTTATTTAGGTAACATCAATTGATTTCATATTACATAGTGTACTTCATGAAGCTGGAAAACACTCGTGCAGCTTGAATCATGTGGCTTCTCACTGCCAGTGAAAGGCTAACAAAGTGTATCCCTGGAGCAAATCTACCACTGAACATGATTTTTTAATTCTTTAATTCTAATTTTTAGATCTTGATACAACTTGCTTGCAGGAAACCATTACTGAATGGCCTGTGTACAAATGTACTCACCATCCTGCATTGATTGTATTTTACGAGTCATTTGATTAAATCTGTTTAAATGATTGAAAATAAAACTGTTCCAAGAAATGTTTCAGAAAAGAGAATGAGTTTGGACTATACAACTGGTGATTTAGTTTAAGTGTACATGTGTCAGAACAAGCCTGAGCAGCTTAGTATTAACTTAACGTTGAGTAATAAGAAAGAAACGAGCAAGATGTCTCCAAATGGAAGCTAAGAGTAGCAGCTAGCTAATGAAGCAGTGTGTTAGCTAGCACGCTAACTTTCTCTGGTAATTACAGGAGATGTATCTTATTAAACAAGGCAGTAACACCCTGATAGGACGAAGACAAGTTGACTATCAACCCGTTTTAATGAATATAGATAAACTCTCACCCTGCTATGAGAAAAATGACCCTTAGCGGCTCCCGGGCGATGGTAAACAGGAACAGAGCGATGGCTGGGCCGAAGGCAATGAAGGTGCAGCCGAAAAACACCGCCGCCGTCATCTTTGTGTCTTTGTGGGGAAAGAAGCTGCCAGCAGCGCGACCTGAAGCGCCTTGTCTTGTCCCTTAAAAGGCTGATTTACTGATAATCGTCTTTAAATGTTAATAATCTTAGCTCGCTGGTGTAGCTGATGGTTTGATTCTCTCTACTTCCACCAGCGTATCACAGGGTCTTCTCGTGACGTCACATCACGTGACCAAAAATGACTTCCTCCCAAAAAAAACTTTATTACAAAAGGACATACTTACCACACACACATTAAAAACTATAAGTTTACTTAACATCTTTGAATAACATAACTTGTATTACTTACTTGTATGTATTGTTATTGTCATATTCTTGTTTATTATTATTTCACACAGTAAAATAGTGTAAAAATATTTCATGTACATTATAGGGAAGGAATGGAGAATTAAAATCCCACACTGCCACAGAAGGCCCGGTTGTCGGTATTATTACAGAATGATGTTGTGGTAATGTGATTGAATGGCTCTATATTGGCAATCTGGCCCTGCACATTGTCTGATGCTTTGACCGAACAAATTAGTGTTTTTTATGAAATAGCGGATGAATTAAGTATTTTGCGTGTGTGTATATTGTGTATGTACAATCAACTTAATTTAGCCAATCCAATGTAACTTTATACGAATTAAACTGTATTCACCTTTTAACATCAAAGACACGTAAACATAAATTAGAGCAGGGCAATGTGTCCTTTTTGTAATTTGTAATTGGAGAATACTAACGTGTGTTTTGTTTGTGTGACAAAAGAAATTCTGTATTTGAAGTAGTTTTTTTCATCTTCATCTTTCTGGAGCACCCTAAGGGGTAAATTAGCTACTTCCTTTGGTAATTTGTTTGAAATAAGGAAGGTCATAAAAATATGTTTGTATAAACCTGTTGTTAGTTTTGACATATGTGGACGCTCTCCAAGACAGCCCCTGGGAAATACAGCAGGACCAATCTCAATGTTGATGATTCATCCTGACTTTCAAGAGAAGCACCCACCAGAAAACCTTAAACAGCATTTGACAAACATGGCAAGAAATACATCATGTTTTGCTTTTGTGTTACCATTGTTTCTGTCCTAAACTCTAAAAGTAAAGGAACAAAATGCAAATGTATTTGCCTTTTAAATCATGTGTGTTCAAAAACAAAGCGCTTAATATTACTACTGTCACTTAAGTAAAGTAATAATAGTAATAGTAATAATAATAATAATAATAATAATAATAATAATAATAATAATAATAATAATAATAATAATAATAATAATAATAAACTTGTGTATTTAAATCAGTTTTTAAAAGCAAAACAAATATATTTGTTACCAATGTTACACTTATCTGCTTGATTATTTCATTTTTGTGGATTTTTGACCTTTTAATTGCATGACTTTACTTGACTCATCCTTTCCATTTGTTGTCCTGAAAAGTGTTTATCTTAGTCGTAGCATTTACAATCTGTGTTCTGTAGCACCCTATTTCTGTCATGAATTCTCAAATTATGGCCATGAAACACACAAAAGCACCACGTCATTATTTATTCTATTACTTAAACACATTGCAACAATATAGACTCACATAATAGACAGAAATGAATAATGCTGGTTAACAGGAGAACAACATGCTGTTATTTAAACCTCTGCCTCGAACATCTTCTTCCTGCCGTCCATCCCGGACTTGTCTTCGATGTTCTTCCTCCAGTCGCCTGTTTGCTTCTCCTGCAAACGAACACATGCAAAGTGAAGCAGCAGATTCAAATCACTAATAATAAATGGTTAGGACTCTCTAACTGCTTGGTGTTTTATCTAAAATTCTCTCTGTTGTTGTATTTGTATGCTAAAGTTTGATTTCAGAGATGAAACCACATAATTCAGAGAAGATAGAGGAATCAGTTAGTCAAACATTTCAAATGTAATCATGCTGTAATTGTGATTCAGTGTTAAATGTTCAATTCTGAAGCACCCACCTCCTCTTTCACCTCCTTCTTGACCTGCTTCAGGTTGGCTCTAAGGTCCATAGACACTTTATGTTTGGATCCCAGCAGAGCTGCCAGCATGGCGTCGGCAGACATCCGCACCCTCTTCAGGATCGGCTTCTTAAACTTTCCCTTCAGATCCTGAACCCTCAGCTTCAGGTCGTCGATCTGACAGAGCAGACAGTTACTCCACCTGTGAGTGTGTGTGTGTGTGTGTGTGTGTGTGTGTGTGTGTGTGTGTGTGTGTGTGTGTGTGTATGTGTGTGTGTGTGTGTGTGTGTGTGTGTATTTAAAAATCTACAGACTGTTTCAATGGAAAATGGTAAGTTGTGGGTTGTCTTGAAGATGCATATAAACGTTTACCAGGCAAGCCTTAATACTTGTTATTGTGCATTGTTTCTTTACGACAAGGACAGATGTGGAATAAAGAAACTGTTAATAATAAAAATCTACTTTTTGAGTATTAGACAATAAATGCAGCCTCTCTGACACATGATTGAAATGATCAGCCCTGCTATATAAAACATGGTGTAGCTGTTGTTGGTTATTTAAATCAGCAGGCTTTACATAAAAATCTGAATAAACATTCTTTAACAAAATGAAAAAATAAAAAGACGTACCTCCTTGTTGGACTTTTTCACTTTGAGCTCCATGTCGTATCGCTCCTCGTCCAACGTATCAGTCTGCTTGTGAAGTTTCCGGCATAGCTCCTGATTGTTGTGATAGACAGGAAAAGAGAGAGAGGTGAAGGATGAACCTTCATATTGCTGTTAGAAACCTTTTTCACAAACATGGCCAATGTACTAATCAGGGGAACCATTCTCTCAATACAAAAACACACAACAACAAAAAGCATATAGAGGAGGCATGATAAAGCCTAAGAGGAGGTAACATAGATTACTGCAATACTTGTAGCACATCCAAATGATGTAATGTCAGACAAGTTACTGGATTTTTATTTCTCTCTTGGCAAAGACAGCTGGACACTAAGAGAGACGATAGAGATTCATCCAAACTCAAGTTAGAAGTGCGGAGAACAGTGAATAAATGTCTGCAGTGGATTTTATTTTTATTATGATTTATTATGTTTTTTTTCTTGGTTTGTTTTTTTAGTGTTCAACAGTGGGAGCTCCCATGGGATTCTAGTTTTGCCACTAGGCACTAGTGGAAAAGACTTGTAGGAGCTGTTGTTAAATGCTAATAAATATGTGTTTGTAAAAACAATATGTGTTCAAATGCTATGCACAAGTACAGTAATACATACCCATTTAACTCTACAGTGCCTACAGTTCTATAAAGCTGCTAATTTTCTGGTCTCCACCAAAGGTATCCAAGGTGATGGGGAGGTTTACCTGGAGATCATGCATGCAGCCTGAGATGGAGAAGCCGGGACAGTTCTCCTCCATGTACTTTATCTTCTCCTGCTTGGCCTCCTGCACTTCCTCCGCCAGCATCGCTTCACCGATCTGCAGCAACAAGCTCTGAGAGGAAGAGGAGGAGGAGAGGACGAACTCTTGATCAAGTGTTTATGTTTATTAGGTGGGCAGAAGCTGCTTTTCAACTGTCTTTAAAACATGTACATACTACACGTAGTTGGTGGTAAAAAGCTCAGAGGCTGAAATGTTCATGTGTTCATATGTGCATTTTTAAAGCCATGCTTATATATATTTTTTCACGTTGGTTCTGTTTTGGCTTTATGTTGCAATTATATAACCCTAGCCCTAACATCCTGGTTCAACAAAGAAATAATATAAAACTAATTCTAAAAGAAATTCTAATAGTCTTGCAATAAGTAAGTATGAAATAAACTACGGTACTACAATGTTTTCATTAATCTGCTGATTATATTTTATGAATAATCTTTAAAATTAATAAATTAATTGTTTAGTCTAAAAAATTAAATATTCAAACCTGTCCTTAATAGTGTCTCCAAATAGCCAAAAACTATTAATTTCTTACCAAAATGGTTGCTGATTACATTTTCGTAGTTTGTACAATGTTGACATTTTATTCCTGATAGTGAAACTAGCAAACTTAAAGGTGTCCATCCCAGTAGATTGTTCACATAAAACACAGCAGGAGTCTTATTGAATCAAAATGACTTTTCTAAATATAAATCAGATCTATCTAGAAATAATAATAATAAACATTTATACAATTTTTTCAATATCTTGATCTGGACCAAAGTTTTAGAGAGACTAACCACCCAATAGACCAGTGGCACCCAACCTGGGGATGAGCCCGTGTGACAAAAAAAAAGAAAAGGCATTACTCTAATCTTTGCTTTTTTCCCATTAAACTCTTAATATTAAAACTGCCTTTACTGTAGGTAATTGCATAAGTGAGGGAGGGTGATGATATTTCAGTTCAGTTTTTAAACACAGTCTCACAAAATTAGAACATTAAAAAAAACTTCACATCAACACAATCTTAGTCTACCTTGAGCTGATTCTTCCTGCTGAACGTCATCTTTTTCCTTTGGAGAAACAGGAAGAGAGAAGAATGAACATTTTTTACGTGAGTTATGTAGATTCAGAAAGTCTCCTAAGTTCAGATCAGGACTTACTCTGCCATCCTGCCTGCAGCTGATTCCTGCCTGCCGACGGGAGAAGAGGACAGAGATGATGAAAATACCACAGCTTTGTGGTCTCTTTATAGGTGTTTGTTCAGTGTGTGTGTGTGCAGCGCGCGTGAGTGTGTGTGTGTGTGTGTGTGTGTGTGTGTGTGTGTGTGTGTGTGTGTGTGTGTGTGTGTGTGCGTGCGTGCGTGTGTGTGTGTGTGATGGATCAGTAGCAGTTGTCTTCAGAAGTCAGTTGAATTCCAGACAGAGGGGTCAATGGTGACAGCTGAGCCTGTAACAAATACTTCAGAAATGTTCTTCTGGAAGCATCTTTAGACAATGTGGAATCATTTGAGGACACTTCACTTTTTTAGTTTTTTGGTTAGGTTTAACTCAAATTATTTTTGGTTAAAGGATAAAAAGCACAAAAAGACCAAGACCAACAGTGAGTGCATCTTCTAACAAGCTGATATATCTTCTTCCTCTGTGTCATGGAGCTCCATTGTTGGTAAAACCTATTAAAAACACATCAATGAGCCACACTGCTGCACTGTGACATATTCCTTCATTACCATGAACACACACACTGTAGTTTACTTTGACTCCCACACACACCGTCCTGCTGCCACACATACTCACTAGAGCACCAAATGTGGATTCATCCGCCGCTGAAAATAGTCCCCAACAAATGTTTTATTTACTCCTGTTTGTTTGATAAGAAACTACAGTAACAACTGTAAGTAACTTGTGATGCAGTCAGTAATAGTTTAGCCAGTGGACTGAAGGTAATTTATCACTCAACTCTGCTATCAGGAGACAAAATCTGATATTTATGAAGAACCGTCTGTGATATTTGAAGAGAAAAACACATTCAACACATGATCTTCTACGAAGACAATGAAAGCTCAGTTTCCTAAACTGCAAAGGCATTTCTCTGCTGTCCTTGGTTTCTTCTCTGTCAGCTCAGCTGTAGTCTGTAACAGCTGACTGCTCCTTTCATCTGTCTGTGTGTCTGATTCATTCCAGCTACTTAACACACGGTAATGAGGACTCAGCAGAGATTCATCAGTAAACATACTGTAAAGACATTTTGTTGGATGGTGAATCATGTAAAGTCAACCATAACAATAGATAGATCATCTACAACTGACAAATTATTAAGGGTGTGAATGAATCAAGGTTATAATACAATAACATACCTTCAAAATGAGATAACAAACTCTGAGTGCAGGATGGATGTGGTGCTGGTGGTGAACCACAAAAAGCCTCCCAGCTGCTTTCAGCTCTAAATTGGGAGGATTTATGGCTCTTACTGGTTCCCATTATACTCAGCTGCTCAGACACACTGGGAGGGAAGCGGAGATATGCACACACCCACACTCACATATGAATGCTCTTCCAGTTTTATCTTAAAGCATAAAGTTTCCTCAGCTTTTACAACAAATCACATTTCACGTTTGTACATCAAATGAAATGAAAGAAAACTCATTTTAAAATACCAGCAAACAAAATAAAGCTAAAACAAAACTCACATAAACAAACAAAAAGTGCATATTTATTCAAAATGCATATTTTATCACCTTTTTTTGTATATTTTAGGTGTTGAATTAAATACAAACGTCTTT
This sequence comes from Cottoperca gobio, assembly GCF_900634415.1. NCBI lineage: Eukaryota > Metazoa > Chordata > Actinopteri > Perciformes > Bovichtidae > Cottoperca > Cottoperca gobio. The sequence continues at coordinate 8,226,761 of NC_041357.1, forward strand.
TAAACCCTACTGTATTAATTGCTTTTCTTCTTGGCTTTTAAATTGTGCAGATTAACAACACGCTGGAGCTGTTCAATCAACGTCAGAGCAGCTCTACATATGTCAATCAGCGCCACCTGTAGGAAAGGAAAGTAATGTCAGCACCTTAAGACCTGCAGATGTAGATGTGTTAACATCGTCTCCTGCAGGCCAAGAAAGGTAGATGCTTTTATTGTAACACTTGTGTCACCTGGCTGCAGGCATCAAATGTTACGCATCAGGTTTGTTATATGTATCTTATTATCAGGTATTTTATATTTTCATATAACATGTTTCTTTATTATCATCAATCTAAAAATATGTAATTTTATTTGTCTCATCATTTACACTATAAAGTGTATCCTAGCCTATATTTTTGTACAGATAATTATATCTCAACATCACTGAGTATACATGATTTATACATGGCAAATCTTGAGGATGAAAGAAGTCTACCTCCAGAAGTTTAGTTGTAGTTTTGATTTATTAGAAATGTTTAATTGAGCCATTGATATGGGAGGCTTTCACAGAGGTTTCGTAGTGTTCCAGGGTCAACAATACATTTATAAACTCAACTTTTATCATTCAGAAATTCCCATGGAAACTGAGAAAACTCCATTTGCTGATGAGGATCATGTGATACGAGTAAAGTTCCAGAACAGCAACTAAATGGACCTTTATGAGATTGTTTTGTCAATATGTGCGTCTCCTTCACATTATCCACAATATGGATTACAGTGGTGGAAAGTACATTTACCCAAGTACTGTACTTAAGTACAATTTGAGGTATTTCCCTTTTCTACTACTTTATACTTCTACTCCATTCTATTTCAGAGGGAAATGGCGTGTTTTTTACTCCACTACATGTATTTGATATCCTTACTTTGAGGATTATGATTATTATTACAAAGTAGAATAAAAAAATAATGTATGATGATTTGTTTAACATGTATCTACCCAGCAGTATATAAAGTAGCTAAAACCTGCTCCGCCTTTACCATCTGCAAGTGATGAGTACATTCTGCATAATGAGTAGTTTTACTTTTGGTACAATTTTTCGATGTGATCACTTTTTTAAATTTAATCTCTAATGAACTCCTAACACAAATATCAGGATGTAAATAAAGTCTTAAGTCCAATTTTGAATGCAGGACTTTTAAGCCTAACATATTTATAGATTTATAGGATAAATAAGTCAAATAAATGAGTAGGGTTACTACTTCCACCACTGAAGCATTACAATCATTACAACCTATTAGTGTAAAAATGTTAAAAAAAAGAAAAAAAGTGCACACAAGCTGAAAACTAAGGGTTAATGACCGGATGTTGTGTATTTAGGCTGCTTAAAATGCTTTTATTGTGAACAAGCTGACCGGAAGTGATGTATTCTCATTAGAGCTAGCTTGACAGTGGTGTGAAGATGGCGGCGTACAGTTATTCTACGCTGCTGCCGCTGCTGTTGTTGTCCGTGTGTCTCTGCGGCTTCGGCTCCGTCCTCGGCTTGAAGGCTGCCAGCGGTCCGGCCGAGCCGCCTAACCCGCCCAACCCGCCCATCGTCAGAGCCGTGGATCCCCCGGCCAAGGATGCACCTGCCGTCGCTGCCGTCGCTGCCGCCGCTGGGGCCTCTCAGCCACGAAGGGCGACCGGTTGGAAGCTGTCGGAGGAGGAGGCCTGCCGGGAGGACCTGTCCCGCCTCTGTCCCAAACACACCTGGACCAACAACCTGGCCGTGCTGGAGTGCCTGCAGGACCGCAGAGAGGTAAGCGGCCGCCGGCAGAGCTGTCATGGTGCGCACTGATCCCCGTGATGTGATGGGTATCTGCTGGGTGTGTCGCTCCGGGGCTTTAGATCAGCAGGACACTGATGCAGAGGTGAAGAGCTGATTGAGAGGTGAACATCTACACCTGCGTCAGTGTCCGAACA